>NC_058131.1:396731070-396783414 GCF_016433145.1 Gracilinanus agilis | reverse complement strand
AAAAAAAAGTTTGGCACAGTCCTTTAAAGAAAGCTACCTGGTCCCCAAAGAGGATATAGGCATTGTTATGGATAAACATTGCTGCCTTGTTTGAGATAGTAGTGACTTGACCGTCACCTCACGACTGGAATAAAGAAGGTCTGTGTTTGAATATGAGCTGTGCAACACAGGCTTAAACTCACTGGGACTCTTTATACTCATCTGAAAAATAGGGACAATAATGGGAACTATTTCACAAAGTCATTTAAAATCAATGCATCTAAAATTATTATAAACCTTAAAGCTTGAAATACCTATGATTTATAATAGTATATACCCTGATTGAAGTAGACAATATACTCCTTTTCTAGAATGTACAGTTTCAATTGATTTAATGATTTATTCCTGGAATAGTTCTGGGCATAAAAGAAAATTTGCTTGATATTGCAATATAATCAGACTGAATAGGGTGTCTAGAAGTCATCCTGAGTCATATCAATGAAGATACTTTAGAATGGGGATATCTTCATTATTTATATGTCTTAGAAATATAAATATTGAACCCAACACCTTTCCCCTACATTCAGAAACTAATAAGAATCATGAGAAGTCTACAATTTTAATGCTGAAGGGGAAGAGATAGAAGGAAGAAGTGTGCTTTGAGCATTCAAGACACTTTCAGTCATAATTAATTTTTTTGTTTTAGAGTTTTTCAAGCAGACCTGAGGAGAAAATAAATTTCTGGGATTGAATAGTCTACTTTGCATCAACTGACTTAAGATTTTAGACTCCACAAGGTCAGGGAATACAAAGTAAGAGATACTTTCACATTTATGATTAAAATAGTAGATATTTCCCAGGTCCTTTTTAGCACTCTCTGAGTATCTGTTAGTTATTAAAAGAAAATACATTTTCCCAGTCAATTTGGAGAACTTGGTTTTTTATCCTTTTCCCTAGATCATGCCCTCATTTTCACCTCTTTCAATAAGAAAAGAAGGAAGGAAAGGAGACAGGAAAGAAGAGAAAAAAGGAAAGAGGGAGGGAAGGAAGAAGAAGGGAAGGAAAAAGAAGAAAAGAAGGAGAGAAAGAGGGAAAAGAAGGGAAGAAAAAAGAAAGGAAAAAGTAAACCACAACAAAAGAAAAGAAAATGTGAAAAAAATGCCAAAAACATTTTTTTACTGTTGGGAATGAAATCTTGGAAAAGATTATGCTTTGGAAAAAATGAAAGTGAGGAAATATGTTTCTCCATGCTTTATTTTTTTCTTCTTGGGTACAAAGGTTCAGAGACAGCAGCATACGGTGGTGAGTTGGCACTCTGATTCAAAGAAAAAAAATCATAGAACTGTAATAACAGAGAAAAAAGGTGGTATTTCTCCATCTGTGCATTGCAATGTACAGTTTGCATAATCTGTCATGGAAAATGAAGCATGTGTAGCTATTATGAGGGTAGCAATAAAGATTTACCCTGTGATTTCATTGCTGTAGGGAGTTATACCTTAACAGTGACCTATTCTCCAATTTAGTCATCCAGAGTTGCCTTGATCCTTGTTAATTTACTTGCTTAAGGACACCTAACCAGTTTGTATTAGAAGCAGGACTTGAACTTGGGCCTTCCTGCATCTAAGGACTACATCTAGTCTGGCATCCCTTATAAGATGATAAGGAATAATCTGACCATTGAAGACACTGATTTTTTGGGAATGAAAGGTCTTTATCTAAGAAGTCTTTTGAATTCTCATTTTCTAACATTTTGCATATACAGCTATTCCCACCAGCTATCACGGTCATCATCCAACAAACACCAGTGTTTGATGTTGTGTTAGTTCCTATACTGAAGAATTAAGAGATGAAGCCTGAACTTAGGGAATCTCCATTTTTTTAATATCCACTGTAATACACAGAGTAGTAGACCTGAAAGGGATCTCAGAGGACATGTGGTAGAACCACTTTGCTTAAGACAAATGAAGATATCAAATCCAAGAGATAGTAGATTGTTTGTCCAGGGTAATATGTGTAGTTAAAAAGAGGTTATATCACCGAATGATAAACTCGTGAGGTCAAAGGGACCTTGAAAGTCATTTTTTTTCTAGGTGAGGAATTTAATCTATAGAGATTAAGCCAAGAACAATCTTGTAAAGTAAGCAGCAAAGGTAGAATTAAGCCTTAATCTTCTGACTCTAATCCAATATTCTTTTCCCTGTGCTATAATTGGGAATTCGCTTCCCTTAATTCTCACATTAGTGCTCTTATATCAACACTGATATATACTTCTTTTTTAACACTATTCTTCTCGTGATGCTTTAAGATGAAGATTGAGAAAATGCTGCAGTCTGAAAGGTAAAAACTGAGTTATCCAAAAGGCAATAGGAAATAATCCCATGGGGGCTGTGATTATGAGGTACGAGAGCCAACTGAACCAACTATTAATTCCTTCTTCCCTTCTTTCCTTGGTTCCTTCTTTCTTCCCTCCTCTCTCTTCCTCCTTTTCTTCCTCTTACCCTTCTTGCCATCTTTCCTTCTTGCCTTACTTTCCTCCTTCCCTTTGGGTAACCTAAAGTCAGGGTATGTTCTTTGAAGGATAGTTACAATGTACTAGAATCACCAAATATTGGAGAGTTATGGAATTTAAGAGATCACCTAGTTCAACTGTTTTATTTTTAAGAATAAAGATAGAGAGGTTTGGAGATATGAAATGATACCTTGAGTTGGTAGCCATCTAAGAACTAGATTCCAATTCTCCACCTCTATTCTCAGTTCTCAAAAGATGAAATTATGCAAGTTATATATTTATGTGTTCTACAACACAGACATAATCAGAGTGGAAGACATTCATTCCATGGCCATTTACCCAAATGTGGGAACTTTGTAGGATATTTTGCACTCAAAGCTACTTAAAATTTGTGAACCCCATTACCCACACAATTTTGATATAAGCAGAAGTCACTTTGAGGTCTGACCTCAGCAGGCCTAGAAGAATGTAAGAAATGTATGAAAAAGCTCTAACTTGCTAGATACACCTGGCTTTTGGTACCTCAATGTCTGAAAATGCATTCAGACCTCTGACTTTTAGAGTTCTGTAGATTTAAACCTAGGTCCTGACTGATTTCCTATAGTGATATTCAGCATTGTCATGCCAGATCTTAGAACTTATAAAAGCGATATTTTTCCAATTGTTTAGATCTAGTTTTAATTGTTTGGAAAGTGTTTTGTAGTTGTTTTCTTATAATTCCTGTGTTTGTTCAGGTAGATAGATTCCTAAGTATTTTATATTGTCTAGGGTGATTTTAAATGGTGTTTCTCTTTCTACCTCTTGCTGCTGTGATGTGTTGGAAATATATAGAAATGCTGATGATTTATGTGCATTTATTTTGTATCCTGCAACTTTACTAAAGATGTTGATTATTTCTACAAGCTTTTTAGTTGATTCTCTAGGATTTTTAGTAGACCATCATATCATCTGCAAAGAGTGATAAAGAGTGATAGCTTAGTCTCCTCATTGCCTATTAAAACTAGATCTAAACAATTGGAAAAATATTGATTACTCATGGGTAGGACAAGCTAACATAATAAAAATGACCAATCTACCTATATTAATTTATCTATTTAGCGCCATACCTATCAAACTACCAAAAAACTTTTTTACAGAATTAGGAAAAACTATAACAAAGTTCATTTGGAATAACAAAAGATCAAGAATATCAAGGGAAATAATGAAAAAAAATGTGAAGGAAGGGGGCCTAGAAGTACTACATATTAAACTGTACTATAAAGCAGTGGTCCTCAAAACGATATGGTACTGGCTGAGACAGAAGGGAGGATCAGTGGAATAGACTTGGGGTAAGTGACATCAGCAAGACAGTGTATGATAAACCCAAAGAGCCCAACTTTTGGGACAAAAATCCACTATTTGACAAAACACTGCTGGGAAATTTGGAAAACAATGTGGGAGAGAATACGGTTAGATCAACATCTCACACCCTACACCAAGATAAATTCAGAATGGGTGAACGACTTGAATATAAAGAGGGAAACTATAAATAAGTTAAGTGAACACGGAATAGTATACCTGTCAGATCTCTGGGAAAGGAAAGATTTTAAAACCAAGCCTGAGTTAGAGAAAATTACAAAATGTAAAATAAATGATTTTGATTACATCAAACTAAAAAGCTTTCATACAAACAAAAACAATGTAGCCAAAATCAGAAGGGAAACAACAAATTGGGAAAAAATCTTTATAACAAAAAACTCTGACAGGGGTCAATTAAAACCAGTGGAAATACACATCTGCCATGATGGGGAGGGGGAAGTTGGGGGGTGAAGGGGAAAGTAAGAGCATGAATTATGTAACCATGTTAACTTTTCAAAAAAATAAATATTTATAAATGTTTAAAAAAAGAAAAAAAAGAAAAAAAAGAACTTAGAAAGTTAAACCTGGACAGAACCTGAGAACATGGAACCTACAATTTCAGGGCTAGAAGGGACTCTGGAATACAAAACACTAAGGCCAGAAAGAGACTTAGAAATAATCTAGTTCAATATCATTATTTCTCTTTTGTTATTATTTTTTATATTTGAAAAATTATGAACTTCATTATCAACAAATGTTTCCATATAAAAAGAAGAAAAATCTATGTATATGTAAGAAAGAAGATTTGTCAGAAAAATAGATTGCTGCTATTCAGTTATTCAGTCATATTGCACATTTCATGACCCTATGGACCTTAATATACCTTTCTCTTTCTATTCTCCACTATATCTCAAATTCTATTCAAATCCATGTTCATTGTTTTTGAGGCTCTATCTATCCATCTCATCTGCCATTCCTTTTTCCTTCAATATTTTTCAAGATAAGGGTTTTTCCCAATGAGTCTTATCTTCTCATTATGTGACAAAAGTATTTAAACTTCAGCTTCAGTATTTGGCCTTTTAGTGACCAGCTTGAATTGATTTCTTTAAGTATTGACTAATTTGATTTTTGCTGTCCAAGAGACTCTCAAAAGTCCAGAAATACAATTCAGACATAATAATTCTGTGGTGTTCGGCTTTCTTTATCATTCAACTCTTACAACCACATATTACCTTTGGAACAAAAAAGCCCACATAGCATTGACTATATGAACCCGCTTTTTAGTATACTTGTCCAGATTTGCCATAGCTTTCCTTCCATGAAACAAGAATACTTTAATTTCATGGCTATAGTCACTGTCTCCAGTGATCTTTGAGCCAAACAATATAAAATCTGACACTGCTTTCATTTCTTCTCCCTCTTTTTAATAAGAAGCAATGTGAACAGTTGCTGAGATCTTGTTTTTTTTTTTTGTTTTGTTTTGTTTTGTTTTTTTAATGTCAAGCATCAAATCAACTTTTATATTCTTCTCTTTTACCCTGGTCAAAAGACTGCTTAATTCTTCTTCACTGTCTACCATCAGGATGTTATAGTTTGCATATATGAGATTTTTAATGTTTCTCCTGGTGACCTTACTTCTGGCTTTTGATTCATCTAGCCTTTCCTTTTTGAATGATATTCTCTGCATATAAGTTAAATAAATGTAAGCCCTTTAAGAATAGAGACTATTTAAGTCCTTCCTCTGCATCCCTAGCACCTGAATGAAATAAAAAATTTTAGTACTTTAAGATTTGCAAAATACTACACATATTTTATTTCATTTGATCCTCACAACCAACCTGTGTCCACTTTACAGAGGAGATAATTGATTTTCAATGAAGTTATAGGTTATTTTCCCAAAGCCACATAGGTAGTAAATGTCTGAGTTAAAATCTGAACTCAGATCTTCATGATTCCAGGTCCAAGGCTCTTATCTACTTAGTCATCCATCAAATTTCATAATATATTCTTACTACTATTACTCATCTAAATCCTATCTGAAAGCCCCATAGACACATGAAAAAGTGATTTCTTAAAAGGAACATCAATAATACATGTCAGGTAATGTGTTAAGCTCTGAGGGAGACCAATACAATCCTGCTTTTAAGGAACAATATTTTAATGATTGGTGTACTTAAATAACTAAATACATAGAAGATATATACAGAGTAGATGAAGGGAAAGGCTATTCTGGAGCTAGCTCCAACTGGAACTGCTTATTCAATTTTTAGTGTGAGAATTTGTACCTTGGGAGGCAAATGTTACAAATCATGGCCTGATTTGTTGTTTAGTTGATTGTCCAACTTAATAAAGTTATTGAGAATAAAGATGTAACTTAAAAGTGTATCCCAGGCACATTTTTTCTGGAAAGTTAGTTGTTAATGTTTATTTCTAGATATAGGTAACATGAAAGGGAAAAACTCTAGTAGATGGGAAACTAGGAAAGACCTCTTGTAGAAGGAAAGGTTTTGGTTGTCTTTTTTTTAAAAAGTCTTACCTTCCATCTTAGAATAAATACTGTGTATTGGTTCAAAAGTAGAAGAGTGGTAAGAGCCAGGCAATGGTGGTTCAGTGTCACACAGCTAAGAAGTGTCTTTGGCCAGATGTGAACCCAGGAACTCTTGTCCCTGGGCTCTGAATCTGCCAAGGCATCTAGCTGCCACCCAACTTAGTCTTATTGCAGCCAGGAATATTGAGAGAAGAAAATGAAGGATCAGAGCATTCTAGGCATGGGGGGCAGGTGGAAGTAGGGCATGGAATGTTGCTTTTTAATATGTAAAAGTAGGCCAATCTAATTGGATTGCTGTAAATGGAAGGGAAAGTAGGGTAAGAAGGCTGGAAATATAAGAAGGAGTGAAGTTAGGAAAAAGCTTAAGTGCTAAAAGAAAGGAATTTATATTTAATCCTGGAGGTAATAGGGAGGTACTGGTCTTCACTGAGCAGTGAGTGATATGGTCAGACTTTTATTGCAGAAAAATCTCCTCAAGTTTGGATAGGAGTGGGGAGAGACTCAAGGCAAGAGATCTATTAGAAGGCTGTTATAGTCGCCCACATGAGAAGTGATGAGGGTCTGGCTGTATGAGAGGTAGGAAGAGATATACATAATGGTAGAAATGAGAAGATTTGGCAAATGACTTAGATATGTGGAGGGAAGAAAAGTGAGGATAACACTGATATTTCAGGTCTGAGTTCCTGGGAAGTTGGTGGTGCCCTTCACAATAATAGGAGAGTAAGTAAGGTAGGATCTGGAAGGAAAGATTGGAGTTCTGTTTTGACCATGCTAAAATGTAATTCCAGTTATAAATCTATGAGCCTATGCAGGATCAGAAAAGAAGATGTCCCAGTCATGTGGTGTGGAGGAGTGACAACAGATGGATAGTATAACATGTTATACTGATAGCCCTTGAGATATTGACAGAACTAGAGTAAAATCTTAGTATCCTCAGTGGGTCATTGGTGGAAGATTTACAAAAGAATACAGATTAGAAACCCAAAGGATGGGGTGATTTTTAATCTGTAAACATGAATTCCCAAATCCTCTGAGGCTGGAGGAAGATAAACCAGATAGGTTTTCCTAAGCAGTTACATAGCATCTTTCTCTTTTTAATCATTTTTGTTGATGTGTCATGTTTAAATCACCTACTTTCTCTGACATATCCCCTAACAATTCCTAGACAGCCATCTCTTATAACAAAGAAAAATGAGTAAAATGTTATTCATAAAAATTAACCAATAAATTGAAAAAGTTTGACATTATATGCAGTGCTCCAAACCCACAGTTCCCCACTTCTGCAGAGGAAGGGGGGGGAGCATCTATAAATGTCATTTTCAAACCTAACAAAAGTTTTAGAAATTGTTTTTAATGAAACAAAACTTCTTCCTGTCTCTATCCCAAAAAAGGATGATTTCTGAAAGCCAAGTCCATATGAAACACTAGTCACAGGGACATATTCATTTTGAATGGGAATATTCTGTTGACATCTCCCCAGGAGAAAGGATGGGAAAGTGCTATTAGCTTTAGACCTAAGCTGAGACAGCAGCATGAAATCATATGGACACTCTGAGGTTATCTTCCCCAAAGAGTTTCATTTTATATAAATTGCAAGAAACCTGACACACATTAAAATTTCCTATGCTTGAGTGAGAGTAAAGAAAAAAGAGAGACACACACACTTTGAGTAATAACATCCATTATCATCTGATATTTATTTCTTATTCACTTATTGAAGGCATTTCCTAACATGAATTTTCAAGCCCAACTAACATGCTGCATTTTCTTATTTTTAAAGCTTTTGTCACATCATTGTCATTTCTGCACAATTCTTCCCCTTCCCTTACCCTCCCCCCATAAAAGTTTTCCTCATAAAAGGGAAAAACAATTAAGTAAAAACAAATTATTACATCTGCCAATGTTTAAAATATTCTGCCCCAGAAAACCCTGATCTTTTTGTTATAAAGAGAGAAGTCAGTTCCATTATCAGTCCTCTGGACCTTGCAATGGTATTTCAGCTACTCAAAGTTTGGCTTCCCAAAATATTGAATTTTGGGAGACTTCCAGAAAATTTAAAAATATGAGCAGTACTAAGTCACAACTCTTCTGTATTTTTCCTTTACATTTTAGTTCTTCAGTCTTAATCAACTGTGTTCACTGAATCTACAGTGCTTCATTTGCAACGGCTGGTGGAGGCTCTTCCCTGGGTGCAATTCTTCTAGACTGTCCACTCTGCTAAGATCAGGCAATCACTTAGACCACATGAGCTCAATGCCCTGTCTTGCTCTACCATGGTCTGGGGGACACAGCTGGGAGTAATGGCCAGTATCAAGTCCTATACTTTAGCCTGTTCTTAGCTGGAGAGAAAATGAAACATACTTTTAAAATTCTTTTTAACTAAACTTTTAATGAACAGCAATTGCCTACTACATGCAGAACTCTGTGATGGATGTCAAGAGAGATCAAAGAAAAATACAACTCCTTCTTAGTCTCTTTATTTCATCCTTCCTCTCAAGTATGAATGTATTCCTTGGCCCTCCTCCCTCTTCCCACTTTATCCCTTGTTTTATTCATTCACTCCAGTGGTTTCAGTTGCCAGCTCCAAGTGACTCCATATGACTTCCAAGTCTATACCTTCATCTTCAAACTCTCCTAGAGCTTCAGTTCTGTATTTTCAACTGCCTAATCGCACATTCTCTTAGGTCTTAAGTTTAAAATATCCAATCTGAATTCATTATCTTCCTCTAACCTGACCTTTCTAATTTCCTAATTCATCTTTATCATGCCAATATCTTCCCATTCACTCAAATTCTGTCTCTTCCTACATACAGTTGTTAAGTGTATATGTGTGAATGTCTGATCTGTGATTTCATTGGAATTGGGGAACTCCAGGCAAGAAACCCCCATCTATTAGTATATATTAGCAACTACTCTGGAGTTTGTAGTTTTAGAACATTTTGTGGGGATATTGAGAGGTTAAAGACTTCCAGAAGACTACCCAGCTAGTTTATCTTAGATGTGGAATTTGAATTAAAGTTTTCTTGCTTTAAAAGTCTACCTCTTTACCCTCTACACCACTTTGCCTTTCTCTACAACATCTTTCTCAAAATTTTTTCTCTTCTCTCTACTCACATGGCCATCACCCTTGTTGATATAGTCATCATCTCTTGACTAATACATCCTCCCTTATATATCCTTCATCTCATTTGTCCCATATCCAGGCTAGCCTTCACAAAGCCACTAAGCTGTCCATTCTCATATGCCAGTCTGATCAATGTATTCTCTTGCCAATCCATTGAAACTAAATGGTTGACCTGGTTGCTGAAGTGATTTCCCATCACCACATTCTTGAGGTCTAATTTTGGGAGCTTCAGAAAAGGGAAGAGAAGTGGTTCTTCTCTCCTTCAACCCATACTTCACTCAAGGTCTTCAATGACATTTAAGGATTGGAAATTTAGTAACTTTGGAACCCCTCACTCTCTGTAAACATCAGTACAGGTACCATCACTGGTAAGAAGTCTTTCATAATCTCTCCAGATGTTATTGTTCTTCTCTCCCTGTATAATTTACTTTGCCTTTGGTTTGTGTATATGATCTTTCTACTTATATGCATGTAGAATAGATTGATTACATATAATAGGTACTAAGTAAATGTTTGCTCAATTGCATTTAAGAAATGTAAATCCCTTTCCTATAGAATAAAATAAAAACTATTCCAATATTCAGAGATCTCTATAATCTGACATATTTTTCTTTCTAGGACTATTTTTACTACCTGCCTTCATGTGTTCTACCTTTCAACTTTAGAAAATTATGAACTCTTCAAGTTGCTTAACAACTCTGGGCCTCAGTTTCCTCATCTATAAAAAAAGAGGCAGTTGAATTAGATGGCCTCTAAAGTCTCATCCAGCTTCATGATGTTATGATTTTAAACTAGTTCGGATAGAATGATTTCTTAAAGAAAAGTGTTGGAGTTAAAGCTAGAGGGATTACTTAGAATACTTTTCAGCCTTTTAAATGTGAGGTTTGTAAAGGAACAAAAAAACAGATAAAGAAAATACCTATTAAACACTTATTACTACAATCAAATAGAATGGCACTGTGAACAGTTGGGGTCCTATTGGATTTCCAGTGATGACAACCTAGCAACAGTGTAGTACTACTGCTGATCTCCCTGCTGGAGATGGTAAGTGAGTGACCATCTTCCCATGGAGCTTGTCAACCTCAAGCTACTATAAGCAGCAGGAAATGAGCAAGGAGGGGGACTTGGAGACATGGGGAAGCCAAGCCAGAAAGTAGTTGCATGCTTTATGAACTGCATATGTCGTTTTGCTCAGTCTGTTAGCACTCAAGAAAAAGCCAATTACAGGCAGACTTATTTCTTGCTATAAAGAAAAAACACAATATATTACTTAAGATCTGTCCATTACTGATCCTGTTTAAAGTACTTTTGGATAAATGAGGGTGTCAATGGCTTGTCAATTATTTTCATTTTGTTTTCAGTACAGTATTTTAATGCTATGGAAGTATTAAGTTTTTAAGAGTTATTATTATTGCTTCTCCCTCAAAATTCTCATGTATACATTTTCGTTTTCCCCAGAAATGAAGTGTATGCATGCACATATATGTGTGTACAGAGCACATGCCTACTTATGTGAAGAAATCTTAGTATTTTGTATTCTTTTAATCAATGATGCTATCCTTTGGCATTTATCTTTTAAAACATCTCTATGGACACAGGATAACAGAAAGATAGAACTTCAGAGTTGGAAGGGATATCATCCCCTGTTTAGTCCATTAAGAAATTCCTACTGCAATATACTGAGTAAACTATCATCCAGTTTCTACCTGAAGACTTCTAAAGAGGAGAAACCTGCCATACTTCAAAGAAATTTTACATTATAGCTGGTATAACTGTTAGAAAAATAGTCCTAACATGAAATCTAGATTTGATTCTTTGCAACTTAAAACACATTGCTCCTGGCTGTTCTCTTTGCAGCAACAGAATGAGCCTAATTTTTCTTCTATATGACAGCTCCTCTAATATCTGACACAGTTATCATCTCTTCCCCTCCAGCCCCCGAAGCCTTCATTTTCCAGGATAATTATCCTTAATTCCTTCAATAATCCTCATATTACATGAGAAAAACATGTATTCTCCATTTTGTTTCAGTTCACCTTTTAAATAAATTTAGAATCTCACCCCCCACCCCAAATCAGTAAATGAAATGTATTAATTGCCTTCTTGACTATTGAGCTGGGCATTGTAGTCAGGACCATTTTCCATACATATTCTAACAATTTGCAGCTCCAAAAGAAGTGACTATTTTCATAGATCCTTCTCTTTCTGAATTAGAGTGCTTGGTGAAGAATTTATATAAGAAGTGTCAAGAAGAAAGACAGACAGACAGAAAGATAGAGAAACACAAAGGAAGAGAGAGAAACCTTAGGGAATGTACCACTTATATCATATCCTTAGCCTCTTCTTCATGCATAATACCAGTTACATTGCCATATTGGTTAGTTAAGTGCTACGTTTTTATAAGAACAAGCTAACTTGGGGCAGCTGATTGGCTCAGTGGATTGAGAGCCAGGCTTAGAGAGGGAGGTCCTAGGTTCAAATCTGGCCTCAGATACTTCCTAGCTGTGTGAACCTGGGCAAGTCACTTAACCCCCATTGCCTTGCCCTTACCACTCTTCTGCCTTGGAGCCAATGGCTCCAAGACGTAAGGTAAGGGTTTAAAAAAATTAAAAATCACTAAAATAAAAGAACAAGCTAACTTCTTCTCTGAAGGAATGTATACTCCTTTACTCCTACTTTATGGTTCTTAGAACAGATGAATCTCAAATGCAGACCCATGTCCAGATGGCATGCAGAATCTATCAAATTTTAAAATTTGTCAGAGTTTCTACTTCTTTTTATGCAATAAAAATATAAGTTCCTTGTGGGCAAGAATGGTTTTCATTTGCATCTTTGTATACTCATTCCCTAGTACAATGAATGACATGTAGTAAAATGCTACCTAAATATTTGTTGAATTAAATTACAAGAGCATTGTTGCTTTTTTTAATCCTGTTTACAAACTTTTCTGACATTCATCGCATAATTTTATTTCTGAATTCTAACATACACCATCTTTTCTTGGACATTGCTTTATGTAGAAAGTATAGGAATCATAATGCACCCCCTCATTCTAGAGTTGGAGGGCAGAACACACAGAAGTTGTCACTAGTCTAAAGTTACACTACAAGTCAATGAAATAACTAGATCTAGAACTTGTAGTCTCTAGGCTCGATAAAATATTTTATCCATGAAATGGTTAGGTTTCTATTCTACTCTGTTTTAAAAAAATCTTTCTACCAGATAAATAGGTTAATACATCTTCAATATGCCTAGCTACTTTTTCCAGTTTCTTCCTATTCCGGCCAAATCTAGGAAAAATTATATTATATCGTTGAAAGAAAATACAACTCTAGCTTGTTAAGCTTGAAGGTAACCATATCTATCTTTTAATGTTTGTTTCTTAATATACTTGACATTCAAAGCCCCTTTCTTCATAAGAGAGAAAATGTAAAATAGGACATACACATGCACACACATACATACCACCTATGAAAAAATTATTAGATCACTAGCCAGAAGTTCAGTAATCTCAAGGAGTAATATAAAAAGGAGGGTGCCTTGTTCCTAATAGGCAATTTAAAAAGATAACCCTTAATAATATATATACATGTATATATATATATACACATAATATTCATATATATGTATATGTACATGTATATTTGCTATCTTAGTGTTTAGTTTTTTGCTGTTGTTACATTAAAAATACATTGTTTTTACATTTTAAGAGAAAAGATGAACAAGGAAGAAAGAATTAGGGAATCTACAACTGTAATATAGGAAAAGCTTTACAAACTTAGATATATTATATTGGAGCTGGGTTGAAATCTTGACCATCACATTCACTTGCAATTTTTCCTTGTGTAAGACATTTTACCTCTCTATACCTTAATATTTTCATCTTGGGGGCAGCTGGGTGGCTCAGTGAATTGGGAGGCAAGTTTAGAGACGGGAAGGAATGAGGTTCAAATCTGGCCTCAGACACTTCCTAGCTGCTTGACCCTGTGATAAATTAAAGTGATAAATAAATTAAAAAATTAAAAAATTCAAATAAAGTGTACACAATGCCAGAAATAGTAAAAAAAAAAAAAGTAAATGGGTTGATGTTAGAAAATAACAGGAAAGTAATTGATGACTTGATAACAAAAAAAACATAAGTATTGAAGAAAAAAACTCATTATAAACAGAATTGACCCACTTGTAAAAGAGATATGATCCACCAGTGAAGAAAATAACTTATCAAAAAGGAGAGTTTGCTAAATGGTAAGGTGTATGAAACCTTGCAGAAGAAAATAATTTTAAAAAACTTAGTTGGTCAAAGGGAGAAAGAAATAAATAACCTCGCTGGAGAAAATAATTTCTTAAAATTTAAAATTGGTTAAGAGGGAACTAATGAATATATAACATAGAAAAGACCAATTAAAGAGGGCCAAAAAGCCTAAGTAAATAGAATGATATGTGAAACATCTCATAAGAAAAAAGCTGACCTGGAAAATGGTTCAAGAAACAATAATTTTAAAATTATTGTATTACCTCAAAGGTATTACCAAAAAAATTGAAAAGATAGATATAATATTTCAAGAAATAAAAAGGGACAACTGCCCAGATATTTTTAAACAGGGAAAAAATAGAAATTGAAAGAAGCCACCAATCATTTACTGAATGAGATCCCAAAATGAAAACTCCTAGGAATATTATAGCCAAATTTCAAAGCTTTCAGGCCAAAGGGAAATTCTTGAAACAGCCATAAAGAAATTATTCAGATACTAAAGTTAGAGTCAAGACCACACATTATTTAGCAGTTATCATTATAAAAAAAAGGAGGATTTGGAATACAATATTCTGGAAGGCCAGTAGGATTATAGCCAAGAAGAGCCTGCCCCCCCACCCCAGAAAAATGAAGAAAATCCTAGAGGGGAAATATTTATTGTAATAGCGAACTTCCAGGTATTTTTTTTCAAAAGAACTAGAACTAAGTAGAAGAATTTTAAATTGAAATACAATACTCAAGTAAGCATAAAAGGATAAACACAAAAGAGAAAGTATGTTAGTTGACATGTTTATATGGAAAGTTGATACAGGTAGCTCCTAAGAACTTCATTATTTACTAGGGCAGTTAGGAAACTACAAAGAGGATATGGGTGTGAATTGATTATGTTGGAATGATCTAAAAAATGAAGATGCGAGAAAGAGGAATGTACTGGGAGAAAAGAGAGGTATAGGTGAATGTGAAATGTAAAAGAATTCTCTCCAAGAAAGTGAGGACAGTGTAAAATCTATGTTTATCAGACTTTTCTCTTCAAAAGTAGGTTTAGTGAACATACTTATTCCCCTAATGAGAACAGTCTGGTACGTAAAAGTTTTTAATTCACTTACTTCATGCCAATATTAAGAGAAATGAAGAATCACATACATATAAGGAGATCAAGTTCAAAATGCAAGGTGGGTCTGTGTTCTCTGTCATCTCTGATAAGGAGGAATTTTTTTCTCTACTTTTCCACTATTTTCCTATGGATCAAGATGAAATCTCTTGAATATAATAATGATGTTGCTTGGGACAATTAAATTTGGAGTTGGGAGAGAGAGAGAGAGAGAGAGAGAGAGAGAGAGAGAGAGAGAGAGAGAGAGAGAGAGAAGTGCTGTCAACAACATGAACAATCTGACCTCAAATGTAGTTGTATTAGGAAAGTGTTTAATCCATTTTCTAAAGTTTAGCTTCTGTCCCTGTGGAGATAGGAAAGCATAACAGGCAGGAGAGAAGTGTATTGGATTAATATTAATAAAATTAATACTTTCCTTTATCATATGTATCTAATCAATTACTTAACTTTGTCATCTATCTGTCTTTCTATC
Organism: Gracilinanus agilis; assembly: GCF_016433145.1. Lineage (NCBI taxonomy): Eukaryota > Metazoa > Chordata > Mammalia > Didelphimorphia > Didelphidae > Gracilinanus > Gracilinanus agilis. The sequence goes on along the minus strand of NC_058131.1, from coordinate 396,768,081 downwards.
TTATCATCTTTCTCTCTGACCAAAGACTCTCCCATCTTTCCATCTTTCTCATCTCTTTACTCAGGGCTACCAGTCTAGATCAAGCCATCATTATCACTCATGTAAACTACTGGAATTTGCCTCTTAATTGGACTTCCTGTTGCATGTCTTCTTTGTCTACTCTATCCTTTACATAGATGGTAAGGTAATTTTCCTAAAGTGCAGGTCTGATATTGCCATTTATCTACTTAATAAATGCCAACAGTTCCCTATTACCTTTAGATACAAATATAAAATACCTTTTTTTGGCAAATAAAAAAATCACCAACCTAGCACTAACATACATGTCCTACCTTATGTTTTTATATTGCACTACTTGAACACTAAGGTTCTAACACTTTTTCTTCCTCATATATATCATAATCTATATCTCATCATTTTGCTTTTATTCTGGCTTTTCTCTGTATCTAGAATGTATTCTGGCTTCATTTTTGCTTTTTGGAATTCCTTGTTATGTTCAAAACTCAACTAAAGAACATTTCCTGATCCTTCATCTTCTAGTGCCCCCCCCAAATTATCTTGTATATATTTTGCATTTATTATTTTTGTTTAGGGGCAGCTGAGTGGCTCAGCGGATTGAGAGCCAGGCCTAGAGACTGGAGGTCCTAGGTTCAAGTCCGGCCTTGGACACTTCCAGCTGTGTGACCTTGGGCAAGTCACTTGACCCCTACTGCCCACCCTTACCACTCCTGGGCCAAGGATGGTCCCTAGCCCGGATGAAAAAAGGAGGAGTGTTGGGCGTGGGGCTAGCAACCCCACCCTGTAAAAACTACATCTGCTAAAGAAACTGCAACCTAAAGTAGGGGCAGCTGGGCTAGCTCAGTGGATTGAGAGCCAGGCCTAGAGACGAAAGGTCCGAGGTTCAAGTCCGGGCTCAGACACTTCCCAGCTGGGTGACCCTGAGCAACTGTGTGTCCCATTGCCTACTGGTTGTGACCCTATGCTCCTAGAATGGAGTCCCAGGATAAAAAAATATTTTTTTTGTTTATATTTGTACACACTGAAATGCTTGTCATCTCCTACAAAAGAATGCAAATTCCTCGAGGAAAGAAGCTATTTCACTTTTTGTATGCCAGTACCTAGTTTAGTGCTTAGTACATAGTGATTAATAAGTGCTTATTGATTATTTAGTTAAGTCATTAGTTGGACCTTGCAACTTATGTTGTTCTTCCTGCTTAGCAGAGGCTGGTGGATTAGCATTAATGGATATATGACAGTCATGGAGAAGAAGAATCATGTCCTCTGCTTTAGAGTAGGGATAGGTGTCCCCCTCAGCAGCACTCCAGATGCACTTAAGAATCTATGGTTCTTGCGCTTTTTGTGGTGGCAAAAAACTGGAAAATGAGGGTATGCCCTTCAATTGGGGAATGGCTGAACAAATTGTTGTATATGCTGGTGATGGAATACTATTGTGCTCAAAGGAATAACAAACTGGAGGAATTCCATGTGAACTAGAAAGACCTCCAGGAATTGATGCAGAGTGAAAGGAGTAGAGCCAGAAGAACATTGTACACAGAGACCAATACACTGTGGTAAAATAGAATGTAATGGATCTCTGTACTAGCAGCAATGCAATGACCCAGGACAGTTCTGAGGGATTTATGGAAAAGAATGCTACCCACATTCAGAGGAAGAACTACAGGAGTGGAAACAGAAGAAAAACAACTGCTTGAACACATGGGTTGAGGCAGACATTATTGGGGATGTAGACTCGAAACTACCACACAAATGCAACTATCAACAATTTGGAAATAGGTCTTGATCAATGACACATGTTAAAACCAGTGGAAATACACATCTGCCATGGGGGGGAGGGGGAAGTTGGGGGTGGTGGTGAAAGGGAAAGTAAGAGCATGAATTATGTAACCATGTTAACTTTTCAAAAAAATAAATATTAATAAATGCTTAAAAAATAAAAAAAGAATGTGACTTCCTTGGAAAAAAAAGAATCTATGGCTCTTAAGGTGGTTTTTAGATATTGGAGAATAGTCATTGGATCTATATAATAATGCCTTTTAATGTGTGCTATTCTGGATAGAGTATTGGAATTTGAGTCAGAGAGACCTTGATTCATATCTGTAGTATACAGAATTGGGGGTTATAGTTTTTTCTAGCTTTGGCTGAGTTCCAAAAAGCTGTTAGAGGTTTTAGAATCTTGAGGAGGGGCAGTTGACTGGATCTTCCGTGGAGGGAGGAAGTCAATGATCGAGCTCTTAGATTATCTAGCTTCAATATTGAAATTTAGCCTAGCATTGATATATTTACTTAAGAAATTATTATTTTAGGTAGACCCTTTATATCTTCCTTTCCCAATACCACCTTGCCTTCCCTCCCTTACCTTAGTGGCTGTGGAGTTTATAAGGAGAGAAATTAGAGAGGAGTTAAATCTGTGAAGAGTTATCTAATTGACAGCATTATTTATAATTTAATCAAATCATCATTTATTTTCTTTTAGATAGCATTTTGTAAAACTGAGTGAGGCAGGTCCTTACTTAGATTCCATCTTTACTTCCCTTCCCCCACCTGAGGTTCCTGAGATAACTGATAGGGCTTTCCTTTGATCCACCTTCCTAACCAACATCCTTCAAACAATTAAACCCTTTGTGTTTCAATAGTTCTATTTAGTGTATTTTGTCTGTTAGTTATCAAGAGGGGAGAAGAGGGAAAGAGACAACATACTCTGGGCTCAGAGTGTAGCTGGGGCATCCATCTTGAAGGAAGGTGTTACTTCAAAATAGGTCCCTTCCTGTGAAATTAACTAAAGCCTGTTTGTTAATTTCAGTCTAGTCTATTACCCTCAGCCTGTGTTTGAGTCTAAGTCCCAGTCTGTAAGCCTGCTGTGTTAGCCTGTTTAGTTTAACTTCTTTCTCCCAAGAAGATCTCTGTTTCCCTTTTGTGTGATACTCCTGACTTCAGTCCTATTATACCTTGAATCTCCTTTAATCCCAGCCTACCTGTAACCGAGATTACCCACTTACCAAGTCTCCAATCATCCTCCTTTTCAATTCCCTTATCCCAAACACCTTTCCTCAAATTACCCCTATAACATATCCCAACTCAGATCCGTACTACCTGTGTTATCTTGAACAAATATTTTAACCTCTCTTTAAATCAGTTTCTTATGTTCAAAATGAGAATTGAGCCCAATGGCCTCTATGGTCTTTCCTGATTCAAAATTTATAATCATATGATTACATTTAGATTTGAAAGAAACTCTGGATTCAGAATCTTATTATACAGATGACAAAAGAAAAGCCCAGAGAGGTAACTGACTTATCCAAGGACATATAATTAGTAAATCACAAAGCTGGGAATTGAATTCTGAATCTATGACTCCAATTCTGTCAAATTTCTCTGGGTACATCCATGTTGCCTATGAGCCACATAGTCACATACAAATAGGTAATATCTAGCCAAAGGGAGAGGCCAAGAGAATGAACTACCCTCCTTTCTATTGGCATAGTATACAAAATTCTTTCACCTAGATTATCTCCTTTGAGGTAATGACTATTTGATTATTGATACAAATTGATACAAAATTGATACGAATACAATTATTTCCATTGAATAAATAAGAAAATACACATGAAGCTGCTAAGTATTTGGACAAGGTGAAATCGTTTTTAAAGGCCAAAACAGCAACTAGAACAATGGTCGGCAACCTTTTTGGCCGTGAGAGCCATAAACGCCTTTGGAAGGAGGAGGATGGAGGCAGAAGGCACTGGAATATGGGGCAGGGGCTGAAAGGCCCCCTGGGGCACATCCTGGGGCTCTGCCTGGACTGGCCTGTTGGGAGGTGGAACCAGATATGGCTCGAGAGCCGTACCTTGCCAACCCCTGAACTAGAACCTAGTCCTTTGGACTTCTATTTGCCTTATGATAAAATACAAAGGCTCAGTATTTGAAGCCCTCCATTATGTGGTTTTGTATACTTTCACTATCTTATTACATATTTCTTTTTCACATATTTTCCATTCCACTCAAATGGCTCTGCTTCCTCCTATCAAAGTATGACATTGCACCTCATATCCCATGATTAATCTCCCTACTGTCTGAAATGCACCCCATTATTACTTTCATTTAAAAAATATTCCTAGATTTTCTTCAAGCCTAGTTCAGATATCACCTCTTACTTGAGGTCTTTCCTGATATCTCCAGTTACTAGAGATCTCTTCCTCTTAAAATTATGTTGAATACATTGAATTTACTTCATTGAACATAGTTTTCTTCTTGCAGAAGAATGTAAATTTCTTTAGGGAAAGGACTATTTGGTGAATCCCTGAACCTAGTAAAATCCCTTTCATATTTGTGGATTAGATTAGATGATGTATTTAATCAATAGAGCTCCCAGTGAAGAAAATCCCTTTGGTCCTGATCAACATCTGCTTTACAATATATAGTCTCTCTCTCTCTTTTTATAGCTTGCCTTCTGTTTTAGAATTAATATTATCATTTCTATGTCAGAAGAGCTAGAGAATTGGAGTTGAGTGACTTTCTCAGGGTCACACAACTAGGAAGAATCTGAGGGCAGATTTGAATCTAGAACCTCTCATCTCTAGGCCTGGCTTTTTATCCACTGAGCCATCTACCTATCCCACAATGCATAGTCTTAAAGGCTTGCCATTGTCACTAAGAGATTAAGTGATTGACCTGAGTCACACAGCCAATATGTAGGCTTTGAATTCAAATTGTCCAAACTCTCTATGCATTAGAAAACTGATGGCAAACTCAAATAGAAACAGATCCTTGCAGGCCATGTATTGACTGAAAAAACTACAAAGTAAGATTATTTGTGTTGTACTATATTTTTATTTATTTTGATAAACATTTTCCTGATTTTGATAAACAAAATCCTGATTTTGGCTACAGTAGGGAGTTTTTCTTGCTGCAGGGCAGAAGGGTAAGCGTTTGACACCTTTGCATTGCACCATGTTGCCTTTTGCCTTGCAGATAATAAATGTCTAATACATTTGTTGAATTGAATTGAATGGACTTGAGGAGGATCCCATATTAGTGCACATCTTGAACACCTAACCCCTTAACCTAAAATGTTTCCTTAGCCAATTTTGAACAATTGCTTTATTGTCAAAGAGAATTTATCTTTCCCAGGCTCTCATCCCTCTTGACAGAAGAAATCTGAACTTGAAAGCCACCACTGCACTTTGTAGCAAGAACAGTCTCCCAAAGACACTGGTCTTCCTCTCAAGAGGATTTTATCTCCACTACACATGCTTGACCCAAGAATAAGTCAAGAGCATGGAGTATGGGCTTAATCCTCTCCTTGACTGATGATAAATGCATAAGCAAACTTAAGAAGACATAGAGGAAACTGTTGTTTGATAACATCTGTCAAATGTCACTCACTATTAAAGGATAAAATTGGTAAATGGTATAATTTATACATAGTAGACATATATATGTAAGCCTATGTGTAAATATAGATATGCACTAATATATATCCATATTTATTAATCAAAGGACATTCATTTACATATACAAAGATCTTTAAATTTTACAAAGTACTTTCTCCAAAGGCAACTGTTAGATCTCATGAGGACAGGGGCAAAGAGTCAGAACTATTAATTCACTCTATAAAAAAGGCTGGAAAATTTATTCCTAAGCATTCTAACTACCATGACATTGACAGAATAAGCAATAGTAGGCCAAATGACTCTTGATAGTGGCCTAGACAGAAATAAAGTTGAGAAGTAGATGTATTGTGTGTGTACTGGGAGAAGGTGGGAAGGGAGTGTTTGCAAAGAAGATAATGAGTTTCCTTTTGGACCTATTTGAGATGTTATACACAATGTATAGCTGTCCAGCAGGCTGTTTCTAAAGAAAAATGGAGTCCAGCTATGAATACTGAATTTATAGATTTGTAAGACACTTAGATAGAGGTCCTAATTGAGTCTATGGGACCAAATAAGATAACAAAAAAAAAAAAAAACAAAGTCTGGAAGGAGAAGAGTATGAAAGTTAACAGGAAAATGTAGAAAACATAAGGGTATATTCCAGTAAATAGCTGAAGTTATCAATATTGTAAAGGGACAAAGAAGAGGCCGATGTCTTGTTTGATAAGTTAGGAGAACAGAGAAAAAAAGAGAGGTTGGAAGTAATGTTAAAGATGAGGAACGAGGTTAATGAGTAATGGAAGTTTGCGATATCTCAGGGAAATCACAGAGTGCAGTATCATGGAGATAGTGGTGAGAAAGAAGGCATCCACCTCTATGGAAGGATGCAGCATGACTCAGTGGAAACAAGATGGGTTTAGAGTCAACAACCTGTATTTGAATCCTAGATATAACACTTACTACCTGTGTCATCTTGGGCACGTCAAGCATTCTCCCTGAATCTGTCTCATTCCTCATCTATAGATGAATTCCAAATTTACTTACAATGCAAAATTCTATATTAATAAGTAGATCACCGGACTTGAGAAAGCTATTGAAAAAGAAGGCCAGCATGTTAAATAAATATAAATATATACATATATATCTCAGAGGGTAAAGAGAAGGGAAAAGTAGAGGGAAAATGGGGTGTGTTGAGTAGCTAATGTGAGCTAAATAAAGGTAAAAGAGGGAAGATGTAGAGTGCAAATTTCCATTTCATCAGACAGGGCCACTGAATTACAGGGGTTAAAGGAGAAAGATATAGGGGAGTATTAGTCAGAGGAAGTGGGAAAGTATCAAGTGATGAAAGCTCCTATCCTTTATTCCTGTGATATTGGATGGTAGAAAAAGCTGGAGGATAAGAAGCCTAGTTAGAAGGGAGATCAGATTAGAGACTGATAAATACATATTAATCATATTTCTAGGAGTTAAAAGGAACTCTAGATACTAATACCATTGCCTCATCCCAAAATGGGGAAATGGTTATGTCCAGCACATAACACACACATATAATATGTGTTAGCCTTCTGCTAAAGACTAAGACCTAAAACCCTGATCTCTACTGGTTTCTGATGGCAAGATAACTACTCTCTGGTTATAGAGAATAAAAAGAAAGTTGAAGATTTTCCTTTGTTGCTTTGTTTTTCTCATTGGGTTTGGTGAATCAGTAGAGAATAGGTAATACCTTCACACTGGTAACTGGGTTGCATATTCCAACTTCAAGAAAAGCATGACAAAAAAATAATGTGCTAAGAGAAGGTTCCTAGAGAATAATTAGTGGCCCTCATACCTATATATGGGATGATGACAGAAGGCTAACTTATTCATTGTTTTTTACCATGTGACCCTGGGGAAGTCATTTAACCTTTTTCTGACTGAGTTTTCTCACCAGTAAAGTGGTAATAATAATAGCACCTTCTTCCCCTGGATGTTATGAAGATCAAATCATAGGTTACTTGTAAAGTACTTAGCCAAGTGGCTGGCCAATAGTGTTATAAAAGTGTTAGCTATTATAATCATTATCATAGCTGCCACTCACTAATATAAAGTAGTAAGAGTATAGCTTCCTTTCATGGCAGTAGATTTCAGGAAGAGTAGAATTCTAAACCCAGCCCAAATGAGATACACTCTTACATGATAAACTATAGTTGTTTTCCTCTCCCTCCCTCCAAATGAAATTAACCAATTTTTTAAATTAGAAAATAAAAATCTCAAAAATAAAGGAGACCCTGAATCTATCTAACATAACTGTGTCATGCCTTTTACAATGTCCCTGACAAATGATTATCCAGGGTTTGCTATAATTCTCTAAAATAAGAAACTATACAAATCCAGGGTTTGCTATAATTCTCTAAAATAAGAAACTATACAAGGACATCCCTATTTCACAGGTCCAATGAAAAATCTGAAAGTTTGTCTTTAGGTTAGGCCAAAATCTTGTACTCTACAATTTTTAAATGTTCCTTCTACTTGGCGTTTTTAAAACAAGCAGAACAAATCTAATTCTTCTTCCACATGACAACTCTTTGAATACATTAACAGAACTATCACGTCTCCTTTCCTTCTCAAAGTTAAACAACCTCAGTTCCTTTGGCTGCTTTAGACTTATGTGAAATGACATAGTTTCCTGTGCCTACACCAACCTTTGGACATGCTTTGTCAATATTCTTTCTAAAGTATGGCAACCATAGCTGGATGCAATATTCAAAAAATACACGAAGAATTTCCCAAAATATGATTTTCTTGAGCCAATCTACCACTACATTCCTACCAAGAAAAAGAGGGGGAAATGTCAACTTTTAGGTTGGAAAAAAATGTACTCAGAGATGATTTGAAAAGGACTGACTAACATCAGACTCTGGGGTTTGGTCCATTAAAATGTCCAGGATAATTGACCAAAATTTGCCATTTTGTATCTTTAAGACTTTCTTCAAGTAAAAAATCAAATAATTTCAATGAATAAACATTACTTAAATGCCAACTACAAATGAGTACTATGTTAAGTACTGAGAATATGAAGACAAAAATGAAATAGTCAACTCCTACCCTCAAGAATCTTATATTCTACTGGAGTGTATATATCAAAATGCAAAGAAAACACAAAAGTTGGTATAATCACTATGATACTAGCACCATGTGCAATTCACATATCATTTAAAAACTAGCAATTTATTCTGTTGTATTATAACTATTGATTTAGCATAAATAAAATTTTGCTACTCATACATGCCCATGCATCAACAATAACAATGTAGAAAAGAGCAAGAATTTAGAAGACTACTCAAATTATTAAAAAATAATACAGTTAAAAGATGGATAAGCAAGGAAAAAAGAATTTTTCACAGAAAAAATATAATAATAATTTCTCAACTGCCAATTTATTTATCCTTTCATTTCCTTATGGAAGAAAGAAAAATGTTAAAAGAAAAAATAGTTTCTGAGAAGTAAGATGAAATATTGAAACCAGAGAACTAAAACTAGACAGGTACAATTTTCTCTCCAGTTTGTCTTTGCATATGAAGATAGTCAGTGAGTGATTAAGATGTAAGTCCAGATTTATGGGAGGAAAATTTGAGAAGATAGGAAATACAGCCAAACTTCTACAATCATTCAGATCAATACAAAAGTGTTAAAAAAGAGATTATTTATAGACCTAGATTGGCTGACAGAAAGTAGATTAGAAAATGCTGAAGTGAAAGAATTAAGAGGATCAATGTCCTGTGGATGGGGAGCAATCCCTAAGAAAGTGGAAAGACATGGGGGAACATTTTAGCAGATTTTATAAAGCATTTTAGTTTCTGCAGTCATAGCAAAAAAAATACAAACCAAATATTTGATTGTGTAGGTCCAAAAAAACATGATCAATCAAAGGAGGAAAGTTTTCTTGTAGTTTAAGAAATTATTTTGACTTTGCTCTGAAGTCAAAACTTCCTTGCAATGGAACCAGAGAGCCAGATAAGGAATAATGAATCCAAATCAAAATAATTCAAAGTATTAAATATTTAGGGAAAGACAGAGTAACAGGAAATTTCCCCTGAGATAAGGCAATATGAAGATCCATTGGTTAATTAATTACAGAGGAAAGGAATATAAATCTCAAGTCCTGGATAAGGATTCTTTTCAATAGTTGGTTGTTTTGTTTTGTTTTGTTTTTAAACCCTTATCTTCCATCTTAAAATCAACATAGTGTATTGCTTCTAAGGCAGAAGAACAGTAAGTGCTAGGCAATCAGGGTTAAGTGACTTACCCAGGGTCACACAGTTAGGAAGTATTGGAGGTCAGATTTGACCCTAGGACTTACCAATGCTAGGCCTGACTCTCAAACCACTGAGCCACCTAGCTTCTCCCATCAATAACAATCATTTTCTGGGCCCATATTTCAAAGAAGGTATATCAAAAGAAGAGTTTATTCATGCACAAGGCATAAGAGATATATGCCCCAAATGACCTTTGATACAGAGAAATATTTTTGAGGTTTTGAATAATCATAGGTGCCTCAGAAGGAATTTGTTGTATACAATGGAAATTCACAAATCAGCAAGGAGCTGATTGTCATAATTAATATTTCCATCTAAATTGTATGCAATGGCCATACCCTTTGATTCTGAGATCACATTGCTAGCATATACCCAAAGGAGAGCAAAGATAGAAAGTTCCTGTCAATACCAAATAGCGGCATTTCTGGGGTAGCAAAGTATTAGAAAAAAAGGAATGCACATCAATTGAAGGAACTACTGAACAAATGATGTCACATGGAATAGTAAAGATTTCATTAAAGTAAATGATGTACATGAGAAATATTGAGAACTATGGGGCGTCTCATTTGAACTGATGCAGAATGAAGCAAGTCCAAGAAAAAGACATGCCTAATGAGGATAGCAACGTAAATGGCAACAAAACCTTCATACCATAATTTTTTAAAATAAATTTGCTTTCAGAGTGGAGTTAAGAAAGCAAACTTACTTTTCTTTTTTTGCAGAAGTGGGACAGTATGGATGTTGAATATCACCAATACTGACAAACATGATTAATATTTTGTTTTTCTTCCTCCTTCTTTTAAAATCTCTGTTGTAAGTTATCATTTTGGGGTATAGGGTAAGTGGAGGGGCTATATCTTGAAATGAAGTTTATATAAAAAAGGCAATAAAATACTTTATTTCGACTGTATTTGAACTATATACATTTGTGAAATTATAAAAGCAAAAGCTTAGTTTAAATTCCTTTGAATACTATTATATGGAACAAAATAAATAAATAAATATGAAATTAATTCTTAGGCTGCTCTAAATAGGGTCAATGAATTCATAAAAATTTGTTAATTCCTATGTTCAAGGAATATAAAAGCAGAAGGCATGACTCCTGGAGCCAAAGAACTTCAAGACAAAACACATATAAATGGAAAGATGTCTGACACTATAAGAGTAAATTAAAATTATCCAGTGCAATTTAGATAATATGCCCTCTGTGGTGTTTTTAAGCACTAAGATTATCTGGTTCAGGCAAAGAACATGATAGAAATTCAGAGGAGATAGTCCTCATTGTAAGGAAGGGATATAAGTGATCAAAGAAAGAGATATAATCTCAGATAATCATTTGAAGGATGTGTAGGATTTAAGTCATCTTAAGAAATGGAGGGAGAGGATATTCCAATCTGAAGGAACAATATGACCAACCACAGAATTGCAGAAGACTTCTCAAGAGGAAACAATGAGACATTTCTCTGGAGCAGAAACTCTGTGTACAAAGAAATAATTGTATATGAGGTTTGACAGTGTCATTCGTGGTCAGATTGTGAGATCCTTAAATGCCAGAGGGAGTAATTAAAACTTTATCAAGAGTCTAGCACAGATTTCTGAACATAATCAATACCTAATAAGTGTTTCTTATTAAATTGAATTTATTGTGCAATGGTAAAACATTAAAGGTTTTGAAGATAGTATGGAAATGAATATCTGTGTAAGATTAAAATTAATATCCAATAACTCCAAATATTATATTTTATAAGATTTATTAATAATCACTTGAAGTAAAAGAAATAAAAGGCAAAAAGTAAAAGCCTGAGTAAAGAGAAGTTTTCACAGTCACGTTCACATGAAGAGAGAGAGAGAGGTGGTGTCACACACAAACTTATTCTCTAAAACATAAGGACGTAACGTGAGAACAAAAATGGGATGCTGGGAATGGAGTCCTGGGGAGCAGATTCTAATTACACATCTAACATGAGTCATGTAACTGGTATGGGCAATAAATCATTTTAATATCCTAAGAAGACAAAATGATAGCCTGGATAATCCACATATTACATATAGCCAATTCCTAATTAGTGAGAATAATCATTCTCAAAAATTGATTGAATGTATTTAAATTCATACTATTTAAATTTATAATTATCTAAATTGTGTTAATTGATTTCAACCCAAAATAAATATATAGTACAAATTTGAATAATGAGATCACTTCACAGGATTAATTATTTGTACTAATCAGGTTCTAGCTATACCATATTATGAAATAATTGAGAATGAGTAACTTATCTTCCTCCAAAAATTGTGCCCATAGTCAAAAGAGCTTCAGTCCTAAGGAATGTGTACATCATTGTTTAGAGCCATAATGTTGACAAAGCCAGTTTTTTCAGGAAGAGTGTCTTAAGAGAATGACAGTCAAATCACTTAATTTCTTCAAGGCCCAGCTTCCTTAATAACAAAATGGAGAAAATTCTTGTTATGTAGTTCATGGAATCATTAGAAGGAAAGATGCCTTTTTCTCCCAACCATATAGTAACATGTAAATTTCAGCTATTATCATTTTCCAACATCTTCCTCGGAGATGCTGAGACCTTCTGATAAACATTACTTAATTATATATTACTTAATTATTTGGTCTGTTTTGGAAAGATCAGTAAATGTTATTAAATCAGGGATTCAGAAATATTAAGTAACTTACCAAGGTTCACATTGCATTGGGAGTGGTAGAAGGCAAAAGTAGATCACAAATCTACTGATATTAAGAAAAAAAATATTTTATTCAGCTAGAAAAAAAAGGCCAAAATATTTCTGAAAAACAAAAGGTCAAGAATATCAGGGGAATCAATGAACAAAAAATATGGAGTAAGGTGGCCTAGTAATGCCAAATCTAAAACTATATTACAAAGTGGCAATCATCAAAACAGTTCTAGTAAAATATAGAGTGGTGGATCAGTGGAATAGATAAATATAATACAATAGACAGTAGTAAATGATCATAATAAGGTCATGTTTAACAAACTCAAACATCCAAGATTTTGGAATGGGAAATCAGTATTTGACAAAAGAACTGGAAAGCAATTTTGCAGAAACTATGAATAGACCAGTATCTCACAACAGATACTGAGATAAGGTCTAAATGAGTTCATGATTTAGACATAAAGAGTAATGTTATAAGCAAATTAGGAGTGCATGGAATATTTTACCTATCACATTTATCAATAAGGAAAGAATTACGACTACCCAAGAGATGGAGTATTATAGAATCTAAAATTAGTTTTTTTTGAATTATATTTTTAAAAGTTTTGCACAGCAAAATCAATGCAGCCAAGATTAGAATGTTATCAAGAAACTGAAGGAAAAATCACACTGTTTCTCTCATAAAAGCCCCATTCCTCAAACATATAGAGAACTGAGTCAAATTTATCAGAATATTAGTCATTCCTCTAATGATAAATGGTGAAAAAATATAAACAGGCAGCTTTCAAAGAAAGAAATCAAAGATTTTTATAGTTACATGAAAAAAATTATCTAAATCACTATTGATTAGATGAATGCATATTAAACCAATACTGAGGTACTACCTCATACATACCAGATTGACTAATACTACAGAAAAGGAAAATGACAAACATTGGAGGAAATTTGGAAAAATTGGGACATTAATGCACTATTGTTAAGAGTTGTTAACTGAGCCAACCATTCTAGAGAGCACTCTGGAATTATGCCCCCAAATCTATGAAACTGTATATACATTTGACCCAGCAATACCACTACCAGGCCTATATCCCAAAGATATTTGAAAAAAATGAAAATGGTCTATTATTAAAAAAATATTTATAGTAATTTTTTTGGTGGGAAAGAATTGAAAATTGAGGGGATGTCCATCATTTGGAGAATGACTGAAATTGTGTCATATGATTGTAATGGAATATTATTGTGCTGTAAGAAATGACAGGATATTTTCAGAAAATCTTGGGAAGATTTACATAAACCCATGCAAAGTAGAGTAAACAATACTAGAACATTAGTTGTTGATGAACTATGGATGACTTAAACTATTCTCAGCAATATGATGATTGAACACAATTTCAAAAACTTGTGATTGAAAAATGTTATTTATCTCCATAGAAAGAACTGCCAGAGTCTGACTGCAGATTGAAGAGTATTTTTAAAACAATTTTTATTCCTTTTTGTTGGACTGCATTTTATTTTGCAACATAATTGATATAGAAATGTTTTTATGACTACACATGTATTATATATTTTGGATTGCTTGCCATGTCATAGAGAAAATATTTAAAATTTAGAAATAAATCTTAAAAATGTTTGCTTATATGTAATTGATAAAAATTAAATATTAAAAAACCCCTCAAATCTATTGATACTGGGTACAGAGCTGAAAAATTAGTGCATCTGGTTAAAGATTGGCCAAAGCACTTTCTCAAAAGAACTAAATAGGATGATATAAGGCCCTTGTAAAAAGGGAAAGCAGGAGAATAGCCTGGAAATAAGCTGTGTATGTAGGTTATTTCAGAAGCAGTAGACTTAAATCTTCCATCCACATCTTCCCTACAACCCTTGAGAGTTATTAAGATTTAGCACTTTTCCAATGGGAAACACATATGAGTCTCTATAAGAGCAAGTTAAAACAGGGCTAAATCCCTTTTCCAATCAAGTTAATGAAGCTACTGGGACTAAGTTATGCTGTTGTATTCCAAATACTTGTACCATCATTCTCTGTGAGATCTGTCCTTTCTGAAAACTGGTCAGGCAAGACCTCTTATGTTTAATTTGAAATGGTGATGCTGTGCCCCAGAGTTTTTGCTCAAGTCCCTATTTCCCCTATGTATATTAGTATCTTAAAATATAATCTTAAAGTTGTAACCACCTGCTTTCTGCAACAAAGAATGTTCCTTTTAACTGATGTTGATTTACCTCTAATATAAATATAAAAATAAAGGTTTTTTTTCTTCCAAAGACCTTGATTGGGCTGCTTCCTTTTACCTTCAGAGGAATAATAGGATAGAGAAACATAGAGGATTTATAAGAGATCATCCAGTCCAGCCCCTTTATTTTACAGGTATGGAAAAAGGTCATAAAAGTTCATTGATCTGGTCAAAGACCCATAATGATAGATATAGCATTTGAAGCTAGGTCTAGTGATCACTAGCCCAGTGTTATTCCAGTATACCAAGCTGCTCTTACCATCAATATAATCATGTCTGGTCATTTAGTTAAGATGCATAATTTTCTATTATGGTTTGATGAAATTCATGGTGTTAATTAGATGTTAGGAAATAGTGTAGATATGCAGGGTTACAGATTAATTAAAACAGGTTACTGAGGTTTAAAACACTGTTCTATTTCTCCTGTTTCATTCTGAGTCTGGATGAGTTCCATACCACAGCCCTTAAAGAAAATCAATTACTTCTTGTTGCAGATGTAAAAACTCAGCTTCAGGTTAAAATGAATTATCTACAGCCAGTTGAACCCCAATCCCCAATCTGGTAGTTCTAACTTCCTCTGGACTCTGTTTAACCTACTTTGATCACTTATTTTCTTGAGTAATGTCTACCTGAAAAAAGTCTCCTCTTTTCATTATATGTCTTCTGTATATTGTAGTTCCTCTAAACTGAATCTTTTTAGTAAACAACTACTTTTTCTCTCCCTCTCTATGAAGATCATGTACTTATCTGTCCATCAATCATGAAATGTAGCTTAAAGTCCACTTTTAGATTTAATAACCTTTCTCAGTCATGAATAAGTCACTTAACCTCTCAATGCCACAGGCAAAACACTAACTCTAAATTACAGATGAGTTATTCATCTTCATAGGGCAGCTAGATGGCACAGTGAATAGAGTGCTGGCCCTGGAGTAAGGAAGATATCTTATTGAGTTCAAATCTGGTCTCAAATATTTATTAGTATTTGAACCTGGACAAGTCATTTAATCCTGTTTGCCTCAGTTTTTTCAACCATAAGATGAGCTGGCAAAGGAAAAGGCAAACCACTTCAGTATATTTGACAAGAAAACCCCAAGTAGAGTCACAAAGAGACAAACATGACTAAAGAGGACAGAAAAACTATATATATTTATCTTCACAGAAAGGTAACTATTAAGCTGTGTATTCCTTACATCAATGTAATCATGACTTGGGACCTTTAAAACTCCAGCCCTTTTCATTATTCTTCAAAAAAACTATTGGTATAAAACACAATTTATTCCTTTTTAAATAAAGAAAATCTAATGCAAATCTAAGCCAAACAAAGTCAGCCAATTCATATAGTGTGGTTTCTAATTAGTCAACACACCTTTATTAAACTCTAAGACTAGTATTTATGGTATGAGGGCCTGCTGAAACTTTTTAGGGATACTTTCCTCTTTGGTGTCTAGCAGCCAGCCAGCTCTCATTCATGATTCCAAGATGTTATATAGAACATACAGTGGCCACACCCTGGTAAATCATATTGGTAAACTGGCTAAACCAGGTTGTGGAATACTTACAAGCCTCAAACCTATCAGTGATTTAGGGAGCCATCTACCAGAGGCATGTGAAGTCTTACTCTGGTGGAAGGGGCAGATGAGAACAATTTATTTAATGTCTATAAAGACATCTAAAGCAACCACTATGGAGTTCTTAGAGTGTGGCTAGACATCAAAGAAGCTAAAGTCATCAGTTGTATACCATCCATTATCAGTCATCTTGACTTTTGTCTTTCTACTAGATTTTTTTAAACCCTTACCTTCCATCTTAGAATCAACATTATGTTAAGTGACTTGCCCAGGATCACACAGCTGGGAAGTGTCTGAGGCCAGATTTGAATCCATGACCTCCAATCTCTAGGCCTGGTTCTCAATCCACTGAGCTACCAGGTGCTCCCCTTTTTACTAAATTTTGATGGTTCTGAAAGAGAGTGACATTGATGACTTTGAGCAACACTGCCTCACTTACATTCAATTTATGCTTGAGCCAAACAACATCATCCAAGATGTCATTTTGGTCCTACTTTGAATAAAAAGGGCAACCACCAAATATTAAACTTCAACTATGAACCAGGCTCTGTAATATAAGCAAGGGGGTTAAAATAAGTGCAAAAACATCATTTTTTACCTTAGGCAGCTCACATTCTAATGGAGAAGGCAATATGTAAGTAAAAACATACAAATTGTATGCAGAGTAAATGGAAGAACTCAGAGAAAAAGATACTAACAAGGGGAATTTAGAAATACCTCCTGCACATGATAGGATTTGATCTAAGTCTGATGGAAGAGAAAGGTTGGAGGGGAGGAAAAAAAGGATTTTAGGCACAAGGGATAGCCAGTACAAAGATAGACTTGAGAAATAAAGTATAGAAAAAGCATGTATAACATGATCACAAAGAAGTCTGGAAACACTTATATAAAGTAAAGTAAAATGGCACGAACAGAATAAGCAGAACATTTTATGCAGTAACAATAATGTATGATAATCAACTGTGAATGATTCTAGGACAATTCCAAGAGATTTATGACCATAAAAAAAGGTTCTCTACCACCATAGAAGAAACATCTAGATGGAGTTCCAATTCATATTGAAATATGCCATTCTTTACTTCTTTCCCCCATGGATTTGATTCTAATATAATAAAAAATGTGAGCATTCTTTCACAATATGATGAACAAGGATACACACACACACACACACACACACACAACCCATCTTATATGACTTCTTTGGAAGTGGGGAGTAGTGGGAGGATGAAAGAGGAAACTTGGATTCCAAAATGTCAGAAAACAAATACTAAAAATTTGTATTGACACAATCTGAAAGAAAAAGAAATAGCATATGAGCCAGTGAAGAAATATAATTTAATACAGTTTGATAATGAATAAAAATACTGGAAAGATAGAAAAGTGCCAGGTTTTGAAGGGGCAAACAGAAGATTTATAATAGCCTGGGAGTCAATGGAATTTATTCAGTGGAGGAGAAGGGTGACATTGAAAGAAGTTGACTTTAGGGGGATTACTTCAGCAACTGACTGGAGGAGGTATCAAATTGAGGAGAAACTTGAGGCGAGAAGACCAAGTAAAGGGAGGCAACTTGGTGGCTCAGTAGATTGAGAGTCAGACCAAAATATAGGAGGTCCTGGGTTTAAATCTGGACTCAGATACTTCCTAGCTGTGTGACCCTGGGCAAGTCACTTAACCCTCATTGCCTAGTCCTTACCAATCTTCTGCTTTGGAACCAAGTTCTAAGACAGAAGGTAAGTCTTATTAAAAAGAAAAAAAAGAAGACCAAGTAGAAAGTTATTGATATTTTTCTCATGTGAGAAGTGCTGAGGGTTTATACTGGGATAGTACCTATGTGACAGAGAAAAGGGGACATATATAAGCAATAAGAATATAGAAATGACATCATAGTGATTACAAGTGTAAGTGAGGAATCAAGAGTCAAAATTAGGTTATGATCCTGAATCATAGGGGCAGTGGTGATCCCTGAAACAATTTGGGAAAAAAATATAAGTTCTCATTGCTTTTGATGTGCCTCTAGGGTAATTCATTTTGAAATGTCCAAAACACAGTTGGCAATGACACTCAAGAGAGAGATTTGGAGAAAGAGACAAACAGATAGACAGAGAAGCAGAGAGAGAGAGAGAGAGAGAGAGAGAGAGAGCTGGATCTGTAGATTTGTAAATATAATCTGAATAGAGATAATAATTGGACTAAAAGTGAAGTAAATTGTAAAAATAGAAAAAATTCAACCAAAAATTGCAATCCAGAATATAAGTGAGAATGAGGATAGCAATACTTAATTTATTTTTATTTAAGTATTTTTCCATAATTATATGATTCATGTTATATCCCTCCCCTCTCCCAAAGATGACATGCAATTCCACTGGGTTATACATATATTATCACTCCATACATATTTCTGTATTATTCATTTTTGTAATAATCTTTTAAATAACAAAACCCCATATCCAATACCCATATAAGCAAGTGAACAATCAAATGTTTTGAGGATAACAATACTAAAAAACTGGGTGGCTCAGTGGATTGAGAGCTAGGCATATAGACAAGAGGCCCTGGATTCAAATCTGGTCTCAGTCACTTCCTACCTGTGTGACAATGGGCAACTTACTTAACCCCTCTTAACCCCCCTAGACCTCACCACTCTTCTGCCTCGAAACCAATACACAGTATTGATTCTAATAAGGAAGGTAAGGGTTTAAAAAATACTAAAAGAGAATTAAAAAGACTTCATAAGAGCAACAGTGTGATACTATAGAAGAGAAGAGAAGCTGGGATAGAACAAAGACTTAGCAGACACTCATGTTTAGTGGACATTACACAAATGAATTCAGTGAAGGATACTAAGAAGCAGCTGCATTAGTAGAAGGAAGAAAAACTAAGTGGTACCAATGTCATGAAATCTTAGAGAAGAAAAAAGCATACATATAGAGTTAATAATTGGTAGGCCATTGGGGATTGGGTTGATTTTTTATACAATTGATTTAACTCCTTGTATATTTTAGTAATTAGACTCTGTCAGAGTTTTTTGTTATAAAGATTTTTTTCCAATTTTTTATTTCCCTTCTGATTTTGGTTGCATTGTTTTTGTTTGTACAAAAGCTTTTTAAATTTAGTATAATAAATCATCCCATTCACATTCAGAGTTACAATCATCAGTTGCGTATTCCCGAACATTTTGGTATCCTCTGTTAGTTCTATCCCTTCTTCTTAGGCTATTTCGTTTTAAACAGTGATTTGTTTTAAAACAGTAACCCTTGTCCCCTCCCTTGATTTACTATCCCTTCTACTCCCTCCCTTGTTATTCCCCTCCTTTTATTTTTAAGGTCTAATGAATTCCCTCTCCCTTCTCCTCCCTTCCCTTTTTTACCTTCCCACTCCTCTGCTCCCCTTGGTTTATCCCTTCTGACTTTCTCAGTAGGGTTAGATAGAGTTCTATATCTCAATGGATATAGCTACTCTTCCTTCTCATGGTTAATTCCACTGAGAGCAAGGTTTAAATATTACCTCTTAATGCTCTCTTCCTCTCCTTCTTATAATAGTATTCATCCCCTCCACTTCCCATTCCCTCTTTGTGTGTAAGAGAATATCCTATTTTTCCTATTCATTCAAGATTCTCTTGGTGTTCTCTACTATTCACTCCCCTCTTTCCCACCCACCCCCTTATCATCTTAGACCATTTAGTACTCCAACCTCTCCCTGTGAATAATTCTTCTAATTACTATAATAGTGGATACTATAATAGTGAATAGAGTTCACTAGAGAGAATTGCACATAACATTTCTCCATATAGGAATACAAATAATTAGATCTTATTGAAGCCCTTAAAGAGGCAACTTTAAAAATACGAGTTTTCTTTCTTTCCCCTCTGTTTCTTATTTACCTTTCCATTTTCTCTGTGTTTTTGTGGTTGGATATCGAACTTTCCATTTGGTCCTGGTCTTTTCTGTGCAAATACTTGGAAATCTTCTATCTTGTTGAATGCCCATACTTTCCCCCTGGGAGTATATAGTCAGTTTTGATCCTTGGTTGTAGACCCAGTTCTCTTGACTTTCTGAATATCATATTCCAAACCTTGAGGTCTTGTAGTGTGGAGGCTGCCAGATCCTGTGTGATCCTGATTAGTGCTCCTTGATATCTGAATTGTCTTTTTCTGGATTCTTGTAAAATGTTTTCTTTTATTTGGAAGCTCTTGAATTTGGCTATTATATGCCTAGGGGTTGTATTTTCAGGGTCTAGTGTAGAGGGCAATTTATGGATCCTTTCAATGTTTATATTGCCTTCTTATAGACTTTCTGGGCAATTTTGCTGAATAATTTCCTTTAGTATGAAGTCCAAATTTCTATTAATTTCTGCTTTTTCAGGAAGACCAATGATTCTCAAATTATGTCTTCTAGACCTGTTTTCTTGATCTGTCAATTTCTCAGTGAGATATTTCATGTTTCCTTCTATTTTGTCTGTCTTTTGACTTTGCTTTATTTGTTCTTGTTATCTTGAGAGATCATTGGCTTCTACTTGCCCAAATCTTTGTCTTAAGAGACTGGTTTTCTGCTATATTCTTTTTATTTTCCTTTTCGATTTGGTCTATCCTATTTTCCATCTGTTTGAATTTGGTCTCCAATTTGCTTATCAATTCTTTTGATTTGGGGCATCTTTTTTCCTAATTGGCCAATTCTAGCCTTTAGAGACTGGTTTTCTGCTATAATCTTAAGATTTTCCTTTTGAATCTGATCTGTTTGGTTCTTCAAGGCTTCCAGCTTGTTCATTTCTGGTCTTCAATTTGCTTATCAATCATTTGATTTTTGAGCCTCACTTTGTAATTGAGAAATTCTGCATTTTAAACTTATTTTCTTACCAGTTCTCTACCATCTTTCTCATAATCTCAGATTTGAACTCTTCAATAGCTTGTGACCAGTTTTCATTTTTTGGGGAAGGTTTGGATATGATTACTTGTTTGTTCTCCTCTGCTGTTTGCTCTGTTTTCTGGATGTTTTTTCTGTGTAAAATTTGTCAAGTGTTAAAGATTTATTCTTGATCTTTCTCTTCTGGAGTTCTTGTCTCTGGCTTTCCATTGTTAGCCCTGTACCCTCTCAGCTTTATCCTCACACCCAGGGTCTGCCTGCACTCTTTAGGCTCCTGAGGTCTCAGGTCTAGTTGTTCTCAGGGTCAAGCCTCTTGGTGGTCCCCTTGCTTGTTCCTCTGCCCAAAGCTTCTTTAACAGTCTCAGGGAGCTGCTTCCACAGTCATATACCCATCTGCACTTGGTCCCCACCCATGGTCTTTGCCTATGCTCAGAATCTGCATCTGCAGCTGCAACCTTGCTTGCGCTCAGGGTTTGTGTTCAAAGTCCGTGCATTCTTTAGCCTCTTGGGGTCTTAATTCTTGTAGCTATCAGGAGCAGGCCCTGGTGACCCCAGGTAGCTGCCAAGGACTTAATGGGTGCCCCAAATTTGCTCTAACTCGTGTGTTGGCTTTGGCCCTGTAGGTGGTGTTGGGGAGAGATGGGGTTGCTCAGCTCGTCTCTTAGTAGAGCTATTTCACCACCTTATAGCATGGAAATGCCCTGATCACATGTACCTTCAATGCTGTGCCCTGTTGTGGGGTCCCTTCTTTTGTCTGGATTTGTTTTTATGTCCCTTTGAGGGGTCCTATATGTTTTGGTTAGGAGAGGTTAAGCAGCTGCTTTTTACTCCACCGCCATCTTAACCCGGAAACAAGAGAGAGGAATATTGCATGACATTTAGCAGAAATGATTAGATCAAATGTTCAGTATTTATGAATGGGGAGACCTGTGTTTCTAGGCATCAAGGAAGGGCCAATAAGTATAGTGAGATTTCATGAGGATCAAATAAAGGAAGAGAGGAGATGAGAGTAGGTACAATTTGTTGGTAAAAATGATGGTAAGTAATTAAAGAAGTGTTTGTAGATCTGATCTGTTGAACTTGTCAAAGAGCCAGGACCTCTTTATCAGAGATTAAATAAAATAGGAGTTAATGAAAGAAGATGTCCAAGGGCAGAGCCAAAATGGAAGCTTAGTAAGAGGAAAAGCTGAAATTATGCTGACAATTCTGAACCAATCTTTTAAAAGATGCCTCAAAAAGACAGGCATAAAAAAAAACAGCAAAATGGAATGAAGGGGCTTTCCCATTAAACATAACTTGAAAGGTAGCTGAGAGAATTGATTTTCATGGGATAAGGGGGAACCAGAAGCAAAACTGCACATGAAATAGTGCTGGTAAACCACATCCTTCACCTATTGCACCAAGTTCCACAACTGGACAGGGGCCAACTTTGGGATGCCAGGACATAGGCTACACAAAACAGAACCTGCCAGGCCCTGCACCAGTCTGCAGTGAGGCCAGAAGTCCATAGCTCTTGGTCCTTTTAATCCTGTGCTTCTGTGACAATCTAGCCCCCAGGCCAAACAGCTTACAGTAGTGATCCCTACAAGTCAGCAGCAGAGGAAACAGAATCATCAGCTTTCAGAATTCCCAATCCACAGACAAAAAAGTTTGAAAAAAATGGACAAACAGCAAAAGAAACTCCTAATCTTAGAAAATTTCTATGGAGACAAAGAATGAAACTCAGAGCCAATAGGGCACTTTGAAACCCAAGCAACCACATGCAAAACTTCAAAGAAAAATGGAAATCTGTCTTGAGCACTGGAATAATTCAAAAAGGAATTAAAAATCAAGTAAGAAAGGTCAAAGAAAAAATAAGAAGAAAAATTGGAAAAAAAGAAATGAAAGTTATACAAAAAGAAAATAGCTTAGAAAGCAAAATTAGGCAACAGGAAAAAGAGGCACAAAAATCCAATAAAGAAAAGAATTCCATGAAAAGTAAAATGAGCCAAAAAGAAAAGGAGAGTCAAAAGGTTGTGGGAAAAATTCAGATCCTAAAAATTAGAATTGTGCAAATGAAAGCTAATGACTTCAGAAGACATCAAGAAACAATAAAGTCAAATCAAAAGAATGAAAAAATAGAAATATGAAATATCTTAATGAAGAAACCACTGGCGTGGAAAATAGATCCAGTAAAAGACAGTTTAAAAATTATTGGACAACCTGAAAGTGCTGACCAAAATAAAAAAGCCTAGACATCATATTACAAAAAAATTATCCAAGATAACTGCATTGATATTCTTGAACAAGAGGGTAAAATAGAAATTGAAATAACCCACAGATTACCTCTTGCAATAAATTCACAAATGATAATGCTCAAGAATATTATAGCCAAGTTCAAGAGTTCCCAGGCCAATGAGAAAATATTACAAGTAACCAGAAAGAGCAATTCAAATATCATTGAGTCCTAGTCAGTATTATACAGGAACTGGTAGCATCCACATTGAAAGACTGGAAAACTTGGAATATGATATTCTGGGAGGCATGGGAACTAGATTTGCAATCAAGAATCATCTACCCATCAAAACTGACTATAAATTCTTTCAAGGTAGATTCTGGGAAAATGGTGGCCTAGATGGAGCAAATCTTAAAACCGCCACACCTTTACACACTGAGATAGAAAATAATGCGCTTTGAGAAGAAAGAGGAACAAATCTAAAAATGGGACAGAGCAGAGGAAACCCTACTGCTACACAACTAAAGAGGTATGCCAAGAAAAAGGCTTCAATTCTTGAACTGTCTGGTTTGAAGGTATACAAGGGGAACTCAGGATGCCTCCCCCCAATGCTGTACAGAGGCTCCTGTGGCCTGGGAAATCTCAGAGCGGGCAGGCACACTGGTCTGGAGAGAGGGCCTTGCTGGCACCAGACTCAGAGAGCTGAACACAGGCACTGGAGAGGTGACTGGAGGAGAAAACCAGAGAAACACAGCAAGAATGTTCAGAAGAAGGAGGCTTAGAAAGTGCCAAACCTCAGACCGCTTGGCTTCCTCACACCAAGATAGAGAACAAAGGGCTTCAAAAGGAAAGAAAACCAGACCAAACACAAGGACAGCGCAGGGGGACCCCACTGCTGGACAACTCATCTCAGCAAAAAAGCTTCTTCTTGTTCCCCCACATTGTTTTTGTTTGTTTGTTTGTTTCTTATATATTCTTTCAGGGGGAAGTATGATCATTTAATAAAATAGAAGATTTTCAACCATTCCTGAAGAAAAGTTGAGACTAATACAGAGAATATGATGTCCAAATACAACATTTAAGAGAAGCAGAGTGGGGTAAAGAAAGAAAAAAATTAAGGGTTTCAATAAAGTCAAGTTGTTTATATTGTTATATGGAAAGATATCTGTAACTCTTAAAAATTGTTATCATTTTAGTTAGAAGTATATATAGAAGGTGTGGAAGTAACCTTTTTAGGATGATATGTAAAAATCTACTTGTGAAAAAGAGGATTATACTAAGAGAAATGAGAAGAGATAAGTAAAATGGGGTAAATTATATCACATTAAGAGGTGAAGGGAGGAAAAATCTATTACAATGGAGGAGAGGATGGTCATGGGTTATTCTGAAACCTTACATTGAAATTAGCTCAGAGAATGAAGAACAGCCAAATTTATTGGGGTATAGAATCCTATCTTACACTAAAGATAAGTAGAAGGGAAATAAGAAAGAGAATGGTAGGGAGGGGAGTAACATAAGGGAGGGAGAATTTGTCAGATGTGATTAAAAGACCCTATAGAAAAGTGGGAGGTGAATAAAAAATAAGAAAAGTAGTCATGTGAGAAGGAATAATATGTTGGCAAGGAAGAGAGGGTATAATTAAAAGCAAAACACTGGTGTGGAGGGAAATAGTGCAAGTAGAAAGGGTAGAATTAAAAGAGGGGAACACACAGGTGGTAATCAAAACTATGAATATAAATGGGATGAACTCACACCCATAAAATGGCAATGGGTAGAAGAGTGGGTTAAAAAGGAGAATCCTACTATATGTTGTCTACAAGAAACACATTTAAGGCACACTCAAAATAAAAGGAAGAGGATGGAGCAGAATCTATTGAGCTTCAACAGAGACACAAAAAGCAGGAGTAGCAATCAGGATCTAGGACAAAGCTAAAGCAAAAACAAATTGAATTAAAAGAGATAAGGAAAATAATTATATCTTGATAAAAGGTTATATAGACAATGAAGAAATAACAGTACTTAACATATACATACCAAATGGTAAAGCTGCCAGATTTTTAAGGAAGAAACTGAAGGAGATTAAAGAGGAAATAGACAGTAAAATTATAATAGTGGGGGACTCTAATCATCCCCTATGAGAACATGATAAATATAATGAAAAATAAGTAAGAAAGAAGTAAAATAAGTGAATGACATTTTTTTAAAGTTAGATTTAATACATATCTGGAGAAAACTGAATAGGGATTAAATTGAATAGGGATTTAGTTAGCACATGATACATATAAAAAATGACTATGTACTAAGGAATAAAAACTTTACAACCAAATGCAGAAAAGCAGAAATAGTAAATGTACCTTTTTCAGATCATAATGGAATAGAACTTATAAACAATGAGAGTTCAAGGAGAGGCAAAATAAAAATTAATTGGAAACTAAATAATCTAATTTTTCAAAACTGGTAGGTCAAAGAACAAATAATGGAAACAATCACTGATTTAACTGAAGGAAATGACAATGAGGAGACACCATATCAAAGTTTATGGGATACAGCCAAAGCAGTACTCAGGAGACATTTTATATACCTTAATGCTTATATCAATGAAATAGACAAAAAAACTGATCAATTAATTGGGATTTCAACAATAGCAACAAAAACTAGAAAAATAATAAATTTAAAACCTCCAATTAAAGACTAAATTGGAAATCCTAAAATTCAAAGAAGAAATTAGTAAAATTAAAAGAACTAGTGAAATAATAAATAAGACTAGGAGCTGGTTCTATGAAAAAAATTCAAATAAAATAGAGTTTGGGTTAATTTGATTTAAAAAAGGAGAGAATCAAATTACCAAGATCAAAAATGGAAAGGGTGATTTTACCTCTAATGAAGAAAAAAATTAAATCAATTAGTAGTTGCTATTTTGCCCAAATATATGATAATAAATCTGATAATTGAGGTTACATAGATTAATACTTATAAAAATAAAAAAAATTTTCTTAGATTAACAAAAAAGGAAATGGAATACCTAATCCCATATCAGAAAGAGAAATTGAATAAGCTATCAATGAACTCTCCAAGAAAAAATCCCCAGGGCCAGATAGATTCACAAGTGAATTCTTTCAAACATTTAAAAAACAATTAATCCAAATATTATACAGACTACTTGGCAAAATAGACAAAGAAGGAATCTTATCAAATTATTTTTGTGAAATAAGTATAGTACTAATACCTAAGCCTGGAAGAACAAAAACAGAGAAAGAAAATTACAGACCTATTTCCTTAATGAAAACTGATGCAAAAATCTTAAATAAAATACTAGCAAAGTGACTACAGCAATATATCACAGAGATTATTCACTATGAACAGGTGGAATTTATACCAGGCATGCAAAGTTGGTTTATTATTAGGAATACTATCAGAATAATTGACCATATCAATAATCAAACCAAGAGAAATCACATAATTATTTCAATGAATGCAGAAAAGGTCTTTGACAAAATATAACACCAATTTCTCTTGAAAACAGTAGAAAACATAGGAATAAAAGGACCTTTCCTTAAAATAATGGGTAATATTTATTTAAAATCATTAGCAAGGGCAGCTGTGTAGTTCAGTGGATTGAGAGCCAGGCTTAGAGACGGGAGGTCCTAGGTTCAAATCCGGCCTCAGACACTTCCCAGCTGTGTGACCCTGGGCAAGTCACTTGACCCCCATTGCCCACCCTTACCACTCTTCCACCTAGGAGCCAATACACAGAAGTTAAGGGTTTAAAAAATCATTAGGCAGCATCATCTATAATGGGGATAAGTTAGAAACCTTCCCAATCATGTCAGGAGTGAAGCAAGGATGCTCATTATCACTGTTATTATTTAGTATTACAACAGAAAATGGTAGCTTTCACCATTTGAAAAGAAAAGAAATTTGTGGAATTAAAGTAGGCAATAAGCAATCTAAAATATCACTCTTTGTGGATATGATGATATACTTGGAGAATCCTAGAAAATCAACTAAAAAGCTAATTAGAATAAAATAATTACTTTAGCTAAGTTGCAGAATATAAAATAAACCTATAAAATTCATCAGCATTTCTATATATTTTTAGACAGCAGCAAGTTAGAAAGAGAAACTAAATAACATCAGACAATATAAAATACTTGGGAATCTATTTGTCAAGGCAAACTCAGGATGTTAGTAACCCAATTACAAAACACTTTTCACACACATAAAATTAGCTCTAAACAATTGGAAAAGCATTAAATTGCTCATGGGGAGGCCAAGCTAATATAATAAAAATGAGAATCTTAACTAAATTTATGTATTTATTAATGACTATGCCAAACTATCAAAAATTATTTTATAGACTAGAAAAATAATAAGAAAATTCATCTGGAACAAAAAAAGGTCAAGAATTTCAAAGAAACTAATAAAAAATGACTATAAAGGAATAATTATCAAAACAATCTGGTACTAAGTAAAAAATAGAAGGGTGGATGTAGGGATAAACTACCTTTGCAATCTAGTGTTTGAATCTATTTAGGGCCATACCTATCAAACTGCCAAAAAATTACTTTACTGAATTAGAAAAAACTATAACAAAGTTCATTTGGAAGAACAAAACATCAAGAATATCAAGGGAAATAATGAAAAAAATGTGAAGGAAGGTGGCCTAGCAGTACCAAATATTAAACTATACTATAAAGCAGTGGTCATCAAAACAATATGGTATTGGCTAAGAGATAGAGAGGAGGATCAGTGGAATAGACTTGGGGTAAGTGACATCAACAAGACAGTCTATGATAAACCCAAAGAGCCCAACTTTTGGAACATAAATCCACTATTTGACAAAAACTGCTAGGAAATTTGGAAAACAATATGGAAGAGATTAGGTTTAGATCAACATCCCACACCCTACACCAAGATAAATCATGTAACCATGATAACTTTTCTAAAAAATAAAAATTATTTTTAAAAATAGAAAAAAATCTAGTTTTTGATAAACTCAAGGATCCTTGCTTTTGAGATAAGAACTCACTATTTGACAAAAACTTCTGGGAAAATTGGAAAATAGTATGGCAGAAGCTAGATATAGATTAATATCTCGCTCCCTATACCAAGAAAAGGTAAAAATGAATATGAGATTTAAACATAAAAAGAGATATAAATTAATTAGGGGAGGGTACAAGAGTTTATCAGTCAGATCTTTGGAGAAGAGAAGAATTTGTGACCAAACAAGAGATAGAGAACACTACAAGATGTAAAATGAATAATTTTAATTATACTATGTTAAAAAGTTTTTGTACAAATAAAACCAATGCAACCAAGATTAGAAGGGAAACAACAAACTGGGGGGAGAGGGAAATTATAACAAAATTTCTCTGATAAAGTCCTCATTTCTCAAACACATTAAGAACAAAGTCAAATTTATAAGAATACAAATCATTTCTCAATTGATAAATGGTCAAAGAATCTGAATAGTAAGTTTTCAGTTGAAGAAATCAAAGCTATCAATAATCAAATGAAAAAAATCTTCTAAATTCCTCCTGATCATACAAATATAAATTAAAACAACTCTGAGGTACCACCTTACACCTAGAAGATTGGCTAATATGTCAATAAAAGTAAATAATAAATTTTGGAGGAAATGTGGCAAAATTGGGACGCTGAAGCATTGCTGGTGGAGTTGTGAACTGATCCAACCATTCTAGAAGGCAATTTGGAATTATAGGGCTATGAAACTATGTATTCTGTTTGATTCAGTCATATCACTACTGGGTCTATATGCCAAAGAGATGATAAAAAAGGAAAAGGACTTATTCAAAAATATTTGTAGCAGGGGCAGCTAGGTAGCTCAGTGGAGTGAGAGTCAGGCCTAGAGACAGGAGGTCCTAGGTTCAAACCCAGCCTCTACCACTTCCCAGCTGTGTGACCCTGGGCAAGTCACTTGACCCCCATTGCTCACCCTTACCAATCTTCTACCTATGAGACAATACAAAGGGTTTAAAAAAATATTTGTAGCAGTTCTTTTTGTAGTAGCAAAGATTTGGAAATTGAGGGGATGTCCATCAATTAGGGAATAGCTGAACAAAATGTAGTACATGTTGGTGATGGAATACTATCATGCTATAAGAAATGATAAGCAAGATGATTTCAGAAAAAGCAGGAAAGTTCTGCATGAACTTATGGAGAATGAAATAAACAGAACCAGTAGAACATTATACAAAGTAACTGTAATATTGTGAAATGATCAAATATGACAGATGTTGCTACTAATAGTGGTATGATGATCTAGGATAATTCTGAGAATTTATGGAAAAAATACTATATAACTCCAGAGAAAGAACTGTTGGAATAGAAATGCAGATGAAAGCATATGGTTTATTATTTTTATCTGGATATATGATTTGGAGTTTTGTTCTTATAAGATTATTTGCTTACAAAAATGAATAATATGGAAATATGTTTGGCATAATAATACATGTATAACCCAGATTTTGACAATATGGATCATATAATTTTGGAAAACTTATTTATATATTTGTTATTAAAATTAAAAATAAACCATAAATCCGTGTGCAGTAGCAAAAAAAAAGGAAGATGTATGACTGACATGAGACAAGGAGGAAGACTGTTCTTTGAGAATGACTTTAATTCAATTCATTTGAGAGGGTAAGGGGTGTGGCTGGAGGCTAGAGGAAAAATGAAACAATTTGGAATAGTCATTATGCTTTCTGGGATATTGTTTTTTTTTTCCCAAATGGGAGGGAAGTATTAGAGCACTTAATGCAAAGTCAGGAAGACTTGAGTTTGAATCCTACCTCAGATACTTACTAGCTGTGTGCCCCTTGGCAAATAATTCATTTCCCTTAGACTTAATTTCTACATCTATAGAATAGGAATATATATCACACAGCTCTCATATTTCTATTGTGAGTATCAAAATAGATAACAAAATGCTTTATAAAACATATATATAGCAGTAGAAATAGTAATAGTAATAGTAGTAATAGTAGTAATAGTAGTAGTAGTAGTAGTAGTAGTAGTAGTAGTAGTAGTAGTAGTAGTAGTAGTAGTAGTAGTAACTTAGTAGCAACATGTTAATACTGTTAATTCCAATAATATTATCTGGAAAAGTACTCTTTCAACTGACACAGAATGTATCCCTTCTTATATCTGCAAGGTGAAATGGCTGAAAATAAAACACTCAGTTGAGCCCCTCTAAATTTAGCTAATCTGGTTTGTCAGACTACAGAAATATGAGTGTATTACCAGCATGATACTCAAAGCTTTCCAAATTTGGTAAAATCTTCCAGAGCATTCTCTCCTATAAAAAAATCTCTAATAACCCAGTGTCATTTCCATGTTTTATGATGAAACATGAGAGGAGAGTATTCATGTAGATATCATACAATGTAAAATACAGTTCATGAAAGGGAGTATTTCTTCTCACAGACTCTCCCTGAATGAGAAAATCTGTTGCCAAGAAGAAAAAAAATTGACAAGCAGGAAACATATGAAAATGATGGTAGTAACAAAATGGTAAACAGCTTCCAAAATAATTTAATTTAGTTCCAAGAAAGTAGTTGATATTTGCGGAGATATCTAGTACATGATATCAAAGCAAGAAAATACTAAATCTAAAGAAAATGGGTCAGTTTCCGTTTGATAAAAACAGGCAGAAGGGGAAAAAAAAGCAAATAAACCTACCCAGGGAAAAAACATTTGATTCCAAAACTCTCTTTCCCAGGTAATAGGTTATAGTGTTCTCAGTAAGCCAGGAAAATAATATATTTCTTATTAATGACTCAACATTGACAGTGGACTTGAAAAACAACCTCTCACCCATACAATACTCCAAATTTATAGTCCAATGGCCTCCAAACTTTGGGATGTAGAGACCTTGGGGGGCCACAAAGTAATTCCAAAGGGAAAGTCTCATTAACTTTCTCAGAATAATAAATGAGAAAGCATATTCCAATAGATTTAATATATAACATGTTTCACTTACAAATGTATGTTACTATTTTTTCAAAAGCCTTTAGATGCCTTGGGGACTAGTAAAATGCAAGTCTATTTAATGGTGTTCATAGTAGCTTTTTGTCATTCTAGATTTTCTTTGTCAATGAATAGTACTAGTGAAAGAACTATCAGGCATGGAATCTATAGAATATTTTGCTGTTAAAAGATGACGTTATTTTCAAAAGTTTAGGAATAACTGGGGTAGCTTATGAAAGGTATTTAAGGAAAAGAAATAGTTGGAAAGACAATGCAATTATAGTTATGAGCAACCAGTAAGAGATCTTTTCAAAACCATCTCTTGGCTGAATCACATTTTTAAAAAATGCCAAAATATATTTTTCTATAGCTCATGAAATAATCATTTTGATTGCCCCAATACTCTTTCCTCCTATATATTCCAGGGAATTGGTGAATGTATGCTTTCCTGTCACATAAGTAGTCTGAGCTCCACAAAGTTGTATCAGCTATTTTCTGAATTAAATCACCAATTGTCACAAAATCAGTACATAAAGGTCAGTAGTTCTTCCTATTATTTTGACTATAGTTTGACTAAATTGACCAAATCAACTTATTATTGCTATTGTATAGACATAGCCATAAACACACTTTCCCCCAAAATGCAGTAAGGTTTACCCTTACATGCCACTATTGTCGAATATATTGAATATTGCAATAATAGAATTTAGGAGGAATAGTAGTACTCTTTAGTAATGGTCTTAAACTATGTGTTAATCAATACATTAAGTTTTCCTTTATTCTCAGTTGCTCAGATAGGTGCCCCAGGATAGAAAAACACATTCCATTCTTTCTTTCCTCTATGTGAAAGGTAAGGTGCAGAAAAGACTGATGTAAAAAATGAAGGGCACTTAAGCCAGCAGGGACATTTTTGTGTTTTATAAAGGACAAATTGCAATGAACATGATGTCTGAAACCAAGGTTTGTACAAATTGAAGTGGAACATAAAAATAAAGGGAGAAGGAATCTAATTTCCATTTAATGTTGATACCAATAGGGGTTGGATGGAGGTGCAATATTACATACCACTCCTTCAAGTCTTATGCCTGCTATGATAGTAGACATAAGTAATTCAAATGTAGCTAGGGGCAAGAGGAAAATATAACTTCAGTTTACAAAAATGGATCCAAGAGGAGCATTGGCTAGAGAACCTGGGCAAGTGGAATGACAGGATGCAGTTATAGAAATGTAATTGATAGAATTCAATTGTACCCAGTTGTATAACAAGAAAACTAACATAAGGTTAGATTCCATGCTTGTTCCTTTGCAGAAAAGAGGACCAGAAAAGGTTGCATTAAAAGTAGACATCTGGACAGTTCATGTTTTACTGTCTGTTAATGTGATAATGTTTCTCAATTTGTGGTAATTAATTTGTGAAGCCAAGAAATCTGGCATGTCTTAAAAGGGGAGAAAATATTATAGTGGCAATTTATCTATTATTTTAAGGTTTATAAGACTATATTTCCATTTATCTATCTATCTATCTAATCTCATTTGATCTCAAAATAACCTTTTAAGGCAGATAATATTATCATTCACTTTTTTGCTGGTGAGGAAACTCAGACTCAAAGATTTACCCATGGTCACAGAATTTGGGTCTAGGTTTCTCTAATCTATTTCCTGTATAACACTGAATAAAACCCATGATATCTCAATAATTTCATACCATCATTCCACTTGCCCAGGTTCTTTGTCCATTGTTCCACTTTAATCTATTTTTTATGAAAAATATATTTATTTTCTCTTACTCTCAGCTATATTCAAATGACATATCTAGTATTATTTTTTGAAATTTAGAATTTTTTCCATGGTTCCATGATTCATGATTCCTACCTCTTTTCTCCCCGCTCCTGGAACTGACAAGCAATTCCACTGTGTTACACATGTATCATTGTTCAAAACCTATTTCCATGTTATTCATATTTGCAGTAAAGTGATTTTTTAACATAATCATAGCCCCATCGAACTATGTGATTGATCATATGTTTTTCTTCTAGGTTTCTGTTCCCACACTTCTTTCTTTACATGTGGATAGCGTTCTTTCTCATAAGTTCCTCTGGATGGTCCTGGATCATTGCATTGTTCTAATAGAAAAGTCTATTACATTCAATTGTGCCATAATGTATCAGTCTCTGAGTACACTCTTCTCCTGGTTCTACTACTTTCACTCTGCATCAACTCCTGGAGGTCTTTCCAGTTCACATGGAAATCCTCCAGTTCATTATTCCTTTCAGTACAATAGCATTCCCTCACCATCAGATACCACAATTTGTTCAGCCATTCTCCAACTGATAGACATCCCCTCTCATTTTCCATTTTTTGCCACTGAAAAGAGTGAGGCTATAAATATTTTTGTATTATTGCACTGAAGTACAAACCTAGTAGTGGTATGGCTGGGTTATAGGGCAGGAATTCTTTTAAAGTCCTTTCGACTTAGTTCCAAATTGCCTTGCAGAAAGATCGAATCAATTCACAACTCCACCAGCAGAGTATCAATGTTCCAATTTTGTCACTTCTCCTCCAACATTTATTATTTTCCTTTACTCTCATATTGGCCAATCTGCTAGGTGTGAGGTGACACCTCAGAATTTTTTTGATTTGCATTTCTCTAATTATGAGAGATTTAGAACACTTTTTAATGTGCTTATTGATAGTTTTTATTTCTTTATCTGAAAACTGCCTATTCATGTCCCTTGCCTATTTGTCAATTGAGGAATGGCTTGATTTTTTGTAAATTTTACTTAGTTCCTTAAATATTTGGGAGATTAAACTTTTGTCAGAGAGTGTTATTATAAAAAATGTTCTTGCAATTTTTTGCTTTCCTTCTAATTTTGGTTGCACTAGTTATTTTGTACAAAACCTTTTTAATTTGATATAAGCAAAGTCATTCATTTTACATTTTGTAATGTTCTATACGTCTTGCTTGATCTTGATTACTTCCTTTCCCATAGATCTGCCAGGTATATTATTCTATGGTCATCTAATTTATTTATGTTTTCACTCTTTATATTTAAGTCATTTGCCCATTTTGAATTTATCTTGGTAGAGAGTGTAAGATGTTGATCTAAATGTAATTTTTCCAATAGCATTTTCCAATTTTCTCACCAGTTTTTGTCAAATGGTGAGTTCTTGTCCCCAAACCTAGGATATTGGATTTATTGAACACTAGCTTACTGAGGTCATTTGCCCCTAGTCTAGTCCACTGATCCACCCTTCTGTTTCTAAGCCAGTACTATATTGTGTTTTTTTTTGTTTGTTTGTTTGTTTTGTTTTTACCCTTGTACTTTGGTGTATTGTCTCATAGGTGGAAGATTGGTAAGGGTGGGCAATGGGGGTCAAGTGACTTGCCCAGGGTCACACAGCTGGGAAGTGGTAGAGGCTGGGTTTGAACCTAGGACCTCCTGTCTCTAGGCCTGACTCTCACTCCACTGAGCTACCCAGCTGCCCCCTACTATATTGTTTTGATGACCACTTCTTTATAGTATAGTTTAATATCTGTTACTGGTAGGCCCCATCCTTCACTTTTTTTTTCATTATTTCCCGTTATATTCTTGATCTCTTGTTCTTCCATGGACTGTTATAATATTTTTCAAATTTTATAAAAAGTTTTTGGTAGATTGATAGGTATGGCACTAAATAAATGGATTAATTTGGGTAGGATTGTCATTTTTATTATGTAACTCATCCTACCCATGAGCAATTAATGTTTTTCCAGTTATTTAGATCTATTTTTAATTGTATGAAGTGTTTTGTAGTTGTGTTCAAATAATTCCTGTGTTTGTCTTGGTAGATAAATTCCTAAATATTTTCTATTGACTAGAGTGATTTTAAATGGAGTTTCTCTTTCCAATTCCTGTTGCTGAATTTTGTTAGAAATATGTAGAAATGCTGACGATTTATGTGGGTTTATCTTGTACTCTCTAGCTTAGCTAAGGTTGTTAATTTTTTCTATTAGTCTTTTAGTTGATTTTCTAGGATTCTCTAAGTATGCCATTATAGCATCTGCAAAGAGTGATAGTTTAGTTTCCTCATTGCCTACTCTGATCCCTTCAATTTCTTTTTCTTCTCTGATTGCTACTGCTAGTGTTTCTAGTACAATATTAAATAATAGACTTCCGGGTTAAGATGGCGGCAGAGTAAGAAGCAGCTCTTAACCTCTCCTGACCGAAACATACAAAACTCCTCAAGGGGACATAAAAACAAGTCCAGACGAACGGAGGAACCCCACAACAGGGCACAACCTGGAAGGTACGTGGAATCGAGACATTTCCAGGCTAAAAAGGGCTCTCACTCACTCAATCGCGAGCTGAGCAACCGCCCCACCCCCACCCCCTCCACACTCACCTATAGCTCCGAACCCAGCTAAAAAGAAATAGAGCAAGTTTGGGGCACCCATCGAGTCATCAGCAGCTCCGGGACTTGTTCCTGACAGCAGCAAGACTTAGGACCCCATTAAGTCAAAAAAAGCACGCGAAATCTGAGCGCGCGCGCCGGAGCAGGACGCTGGGTGCGCAGAGCGCCAGCTGAGTAGAGGCGTGGGTGGAGGCAGAACTAAGCCTAAGTGGGGAACCAGTGCAGACGGGTATACGACTGTGGAAGCAGCGCCCTGAGACTTGTAAAGAAACCTCCAGCAGAGGATCAAGCAAGAGGGCCCACCAGGGGGCTTGACCTTGGAAAAAACCAGAATTCAGACCTCAGGAGCCAATAGATTGGGAACAGACACTGAACCCGAGGATAAAGCTGAGAAGCTGCTGGGCTAATGATGGCTACTCAGCATCAGGAGTTTCAGAAGAGAAAGAATAATAACAAAAAGAAGAAGTCTTTAACACTCGACAGCTTTTACACAGAGAAAATCCAGACAACCGAGCAAACAGAGGAGGAGAACAAACAAGCATCCGGACCCTCCTCAAATAAGGAAAACTCCTCACAAGCTATGGAAGAGTTCAAAACTGAGATTCTGAGGAAAATGGAAGAGATCTGGCAAGAAAATAACAGTTTAAAAGGTAGAATCTTGCAATTGGAAAGTGAGGCTCAGAAATCAAATGAACTGATAAGCAAATTGAACACCAGAAATGACAAGATTGAAAAGGAATACCAAAAGATTATAGCCGAAAACCAAAAGATTATAGCCGATAACCAGTCCCTAAAGGCTAGAGTCGAGCAATTAGAAACCAATGATCTCTCAAGACAACAAGAACAAATAAAACAAAGTCAAAAGACTGAAAAAATAGAAGGAAATATGAAATATCTCAATGAGAGAGTGACAGACCAAGAAAACCGGTCTAGAAGAGACAATTTGAGAATAATTGGTCTTCCAGAAAACCCAGAAATTAATAGAAACCTGGACTCCGTACTAAAAGAAATTATTCAGCAAAATTGCCCTGAAGTCCTACAACAAGAGGGCAATATAGACATCGAAAGGATCCATAGAACACCCACCATATTCGACCCAGAGAAGAAATCGGTTAGAAATATTATTGCCAAATTCAAAAGCTTTCAAGCAAAAGAAAAAATCTTACAAGAAGCCAGAAAGAGACAATTCAAATATCAAGGAGCACCAATCAGGATCACACAGGATCTGGCAGCCTCCACACTAAAAGACCGTAAGGCTTGGAATACAATATTCAGAAAGGCAAGAGAGCTGGGCCTGCAACCACGGATCAACTACCCATCAAAATTGACTATATATTTCCAGGGGAAAGTATGGGCATTCAACAAAATT
>NC_058131.1:396579691-396726897 GCF_016433145.1 Gracilinanus agilis | reverse complement strand
AAACCCTTGTACTTCGGTGTATTGTCTCATAGGTGGAAGATTGGTAAGGGTGGGCAATGGGGGTCAAGTGACTTGCCCAGGGTCACACAGCTGGGAAGTGGCTGAGGCTGGGTTTGAACCTAGGACCTCCTGTCTCTAGGCCTGACTCTCACTCCACAGAGCTACCCAGCTGCCCCCTACTATATTGTTTTGATGACCACTTCTTTATAGTATAGTTTAATATCTGTTACTGGTAGGCCCCATCCTTCACTTTTTTTTTCATTATTTCCCGTTATATTCTTGATCTCTTGTTCTTCCATGGACTGTTATAATATTTTTCAAATTTTATAAAAAGTTTTTGGTAGATTGATAGGTATGGCACTAAATAAATGGATTAATTTGGGTAGGATTGTCATTTTTATTATGTAACTCATCCTACCCATGAGCAATTAATGTTTTTCCAGTTATTTAGATCTATTTTTAATTGTGTGAAGTGTTTTGTAGTTGTGTTCAAATAATTCCTGTGTTTGTCTTGGTAGATAAATTCCTAAATATTTTCTATTGTCTAGAGTGATTTTAAATGGAGTTTCTCTTTCCAATTCCTGTTGCTGAATTTTGTTAGAAATTTGTAGAAATGCTGACGATTTATGTGGGTTTATCTTGTACTCTCTAGCTTAGCTAAGGTTGTTAATTTTTTCTATTAGTCTTTTAGTTGATTTTCTAGGATTCTCTAAGTATGCCATTATAGCATCTGCAAAGAGTGATAGTTTAGTTTCCTCATTGCCTACTCTGATCCCTTCAATTTCTTTTTCTTCTCTGATTGCTACTGCTAGCATTTCTAGTACAATATTAAATAATAGAAGTGATAATGGGCATCCTTGCTTCACTCCTGATCCTATTGGGAAGGCATAGAACTAGCCCCACTGACGATCATAACTCCTGATGGTTTTAAATATATTCCGTTGTTTATTATTTTGAGGAATGGCCCTTCTATTCCTTTGCTTTCTAGTGCTTTCAATAGAAATGGGTATTGTATTTTGGTAAAGATTTTTTTCTGCATCTATTGAGATAATAATGTGATTTCTGATGGTTTGATTATTGATATGATCAATTATGTGGATGGTTTTCCTACGTCATCCTTGCATTCCTAGTATAAATCCCACCGGTTATAGTGAATAATCATTGTGATAATTGCTGAAGTATTTTTGCTAGAATTTTATTGAAGATTTTTGCCTTGGTCTATGGTTTCATTTCTGTGTTTTTGGTCTTCCTGGCTTTAGAATCAATGCCATATCTGTGTCATAAAAAGAATTTGGTATGACTCCTTCTTTGCTTAGTTTGTCAAATAATTTGTATAGTATTGGGATTAGTTGTTCTTTAAATGTTTGATAGAATTCACTTGTGAATCCATATGGTGCTGGGGATTTTTTCTTAGGAAGTTCCTTGATGGTTTGTTGTTTCTTTTTTCTGATATGGGGTTGTTTAAGTATTCTATTTCTTCTTTTGTTAATCTGGGCTACTTACATTTTTGTAAATATTCACTCATTTCACCTATTTATTTTCATGGTATAAAAATAACTTATTTTGTTCTCTCTAAAATATTACCTTTAATGGGTGGGAAGGGATTCTATAGCCTTCACCTTGAAGACCAATGATCTAGAAAAGGCACAATTCATATTCTATAATATAGGATATTCTAGAGCATGAGATGGTAAAATTGGCACATATTTCAAAATACAGGATGGAATACAAATGTTTCTTTGATCATTCAAAAAATAAAAGAAAGTAATAACAAAACTGCTAGAAAGAACAGAGTCTTAAACAAATCTGGCATACATCACGGAGCAAGTAACTACTTCATGGCTCAATTAACTAAAAGTTAGTTTCTCTATGTTTTTGTTTCTTTTTATCCCCCCAAAATATATGTAGAAACAATTTTTGATAAATGTTTTCTAACATTTTGTGATTCAGATTCTCTACATTACTCCATTGTCTTGCCCACTCCCAGATGGTAGTCTGATTTGCTCATAGTAATTTGGTTGTTCTTTTAAAAACATTATCAGAATTCTGGAAAGATGGCAGTTTAGACAGAGCAAATCTTAAATCCTCTGCACCCTTACCACACCATGATCGAAAACAAAGCTCTTCGAGAAGACAAAAGACAAAAATCAAACAACAGGACAGAGCAGGGGGATTCTACTGCTAGACAGCTCAAGAGGTGTGCCAAGAAAAAGGCTTGAATTCTTGAACTATTGGATCTGAGGGTATAGAAGGGGAATCTCAGGACTCCTCCACCACAGGCTGTGCGGAGTCTCCAGGGGACCAGGAAATCACTGGGTGGGCAGGCTCAGTGGGCCAGAGAGAACCTTGCTGGCACCAGACTCAGAGAGTTGAACACAGGCACCAGGGAGGTAGCTAAAGGAGGAAGCCAGTGAAACACAGCAAAAAGGCTCAGAATATGGTGAGTTAGATGGTGCCAAACTTTAGACCTACAGTCTTACCACACCAAGATAGAGAACAAAGGGCTTCAAGAGGAAAGAAAACCAGGTCTAATAGCAGGACAGAGCATGGGGACCCTACTGCTGGATAGCTCAACAAAAACACTCCATCTTGTCCCCCCTCTTTTTTCCCTTTACTTGAGCTTTTAGCCTCAGGACACATTAAGCAATACAGACTAACCCAGGCTTAATCACATCAATTGGATAGACAAGAAGGCTTAAGAGGGCAGGGGAACTCCAACACCCCTCCCCACAGACCACAGAGAACCTAACTACAAACCCCCTTTGACAGCTGGGGGGAAGATCTTTCATCAAAGCTCATGAAATCCATCTGATTAAACTAGCAGAACAGAAAAGGAAAAAAATATGAGTAAGCAACAGAAAAAGAGAAAAGAAATTGTAATAGACAGCTTCTTTCCAGGAAGCAAAAAAGCAGCAAATGAAATAGAAGAAGAGAAGGAAGCTCCAGTGAATTGGACACAGGCTTTGGAAGATCTCAAAATTCAACTAACTCAAGAACTTCAGGAACTCAGAAAGCAATCAAAAGAGGCTGAATCAATTTGAAAAAGAAAATATATGAATTAAAATAAGAAAATAAAATCCTAACAGCTAAAATTGACCAGCTCAAAAATGAAGCAATGAAGGCAAAAGATGATCTACAAATAAAATCAGAGCAGAAGGAGGATAACCAAAAAGACAGGGATGAAATTCAGTCTTTAAAAAAAATAGAACTCAATAACTAGAAGCAAATGACTTCACAAGGCAGCAAGAATATATAAAACAAAATTTTAAAAATGAAAAATTTGAGGAGAATATGAAACACCTCATTGATACAAACACAGATCTACAAAACAGATCTCGAAGAGACAATTTAAGACTGATTGGTTGACCAGAACATCATGACAAAAGAAAAAATTTGGAAATCATCCTACAGGAAATTATTCAAGAAAACTGCCCTGACATTCTTGAACAAGGGAGAAAAGTGGGAATTGAAAGAATCCACAGATAATCTATAACATTTAATCCACAACTGACAACTTCCAGGAATATTATAGCCAAATTCAAAAACTACCAGACCAAGGAAAAAAATATTACGAGCTGCTAAGAAGAGGTCATTCAGATACCAGTGAACTACAGTTAGGATAACACAAGATCTGGCTGCATCGACATTGAAGGACCAGAAGCCATGGAATACAATATTCTGAAAAGCAAGAGAGCTTGGTCTACAACCAGGAATCAACACTCCAGCAAAACTGACTATATTTTTGCAGGGGAACATATGGTCCTACAATAAAATTGAAGACTTTCAACCATTCATAAAGAAAAAAACCTGACTTAAATAGAGAGATTGCTGCCCAAACATAGAACACAAGGGAATGACCAAAAGGTAATTAAGAGGGATGGGGGGGGTAATCTTTTGTTTAAGGGACCCAATAAGTTCAAAAGATTTGTATCCCTAGAAAGAAAGAAGATATTGGTAAATATTAAAAATTGTTATTATCAACAGGGTAACTAGAAGAAATTTGCTTAGAGGGAACAGTGACAAACTGTATAGGATGAAAAGTCAAGATATATATGTATATGTATATGTATATGTATATATGTATATATGTGTGTGTGTGTGTGTGTGTGTGTGTGTGTGTGTGTAAATGTATATAAAACTAGAGGGGAAAAAAGTAGATAATATTAAGAAAAATGGGAAAACAAATAAATTGGAGTAAATTTATATTCCATAAAGAAGAGTATGCTATGAACAGGGAAAAAGATCAATACCCTGGAAAGGTAAAGACATTGGAGAGAGGAAATATTAAATACTTAAGTGCATTGAAATTAACTTAAAGAGGGAAGAATAATCAGATCCATTGGGGCAGAGAATTGATTTGAGCCCTATAGAGAAGTAGAAGGGTAACAAAAGGATTGGTAGGAAGGGAGAGGGCAGTGGGGTAGCTTAAAAAGACACTAAAGAAGAATAAGAGGAGAATAAGAAGGGAGCGGGGGGAAAAGGAAAGTACAATAAGGGAAGGGATCAGTGGAACTGATTAAAAACAAAACACTGGTATAGGAGGAAATAGTGAAAGAAGAAAGGACAGGCCAAGGAGAGGGAATGAAAATGTCTGGGAATACACAGTTGATAATTATAACCCTGAATGTGAATGGGATGAACTTGCCCATAAAATGGAAGCAAATAGCAGAGTGGATTAGAAACCAAAATCCTATCATATATTGCCTAAAAGAAATAATTATGAGACAGGCAGACATGCATAGAGTAAAAATAAAAGGCTGGAGCAAAATCTATTGGGCTTCAACTGAGAAAAAGAAGGCAGGGGTTTCTACCATGATGTCTGACAGAGCCAAAATAAAAATAGATCTGGTTAAAAGAGATAGGAAAGGGAATTACAACCTGATAAAAGTCAATATTAACAATGAAGAAAAATCAGCACTTAACATGTATTCACCAAATGGTGTAGCATCCAGATTTCTTTTTTTTAAGTTTTTATTTTGAATATTTTCCCATTGGTACATATTTCATGTTCTTTCCCTCTCCCCCAATCCTCCCTAACCCACCTTAGCCAACACTCAATTCCACTGGGTTCTATGTGTATCACTGATCAAAACCTAATGCCATATTATTGATAGTTTGACCATAGTTATCATTTAGTGTCTACATCCCCAATATTATCCCCATCAGCCCATGTGTTCAGGCAGTTGTTTTTCTTCAGTATTTCTCCTCCCACAGTTCTTCCTCTGAATGTGGCTAGTTTTCTTTCTCATAAATCCATCAGCCTTGCTCAGGATCCTTGCATTGCTGCTAGTAAAGAATTCCATTATGTTCAATTGTACCACAGTGTATCAGTCTCTATTACAATGTCCTCCTGGTTCTGCTTCTTTCACTCTGCATCAAATCATGGAGATCATTCCAGGTCACAAGGAATTCCTCCAGTTCTTTATTCCTTTGCGCACAATAGTGTTCCATCACCAACAGATATCACAATTTGTTCAGCCATTCCCAAATCAAAGGACATTCTCTCATTTTCCAAATTTTTGCCACCACGAAGAGTGTGGCTATAAATATTTTTCTACAAGTCTTTTTCCTTATTATCTCTTTGGGGTATGAAACAAGTAGTACTAGGGCTGGATCAAAGGGCAGATAATCTTTTAAAGCCCTTTGAGCATAGTTCCAAATTGCCATTCAGAATGGTTGGATCAATTCACAACTCCATCAGAAATGAATTAATGTCCCAATTTTACCATATCATCTCCAACATTCATTACTCTCCCCTGCTGTCATTTCAGGCAATCTGCTGGGTATGAGGTGGTACCTCAGAGTTGTTTTGATTTGCATTTCTCTAATTATTAGAGATTTAGAACACTTTCTCATGTGCTCATTGATAGTTTTGATTTCTTTATCTGAAAATTGCCTATTCATGTCCCTTGTCCATTTATTGATTGGGGGATGGCTTGATTTTTGTACAATTGATTTAGCTTCTTGTATATTTCAGTATTTAAACCTTTGTCTGAGTTTTTTGTTATAAAGATTTTTTCCCAATTTGTTGCTTCCATTCTAATTATGGTAGCATTGGTTTTGTCCATACAAAAACTTAGCATACAGATTTCTAAAGTAGAAGCTAATGGAGCTCAAGGACAAAATAGATAGCAAAACTATAATAGTGGGTGACCTCAACCTTCCCATATCAGATCTAGATAAATCAAACCAAAAAATAAATAAGAAAGAGTTAAGAGAGGTGAATGAAATCCTAGAAAAATTAGAGTCAATAGGTAAATGTAGAAAAATAAATATGATCAAAAAGGAATACACCTTCTTTCCAGCTACACATGGTACATTCATAAAGATTGTCCATGTACTAGGGCATAGAAACATGGCAAACAAATGCAAAAAAGCAGAAATAATAAATGCAACCTTATCAGATAATAATTCAATAAAAATAGTTATTAGCAAGGGTACATGGTGAGGCAAACCAAAAATTAATTGGATATTAAATAATATGATTCTCTAAAATAAGTTAGTGAAAGAACAAATCATAGAAATAATTAAAAATAATATCATTGTAGACAATGACAATGATGAGACTTCTTACCAAAACCTATGGGATGTAACCAAAGCAGTTCTAAGGAAAAAATTTATAACACTGAGTGCATATATTAACAAATTAGGGAGGGCAGAGATT
Organism: Gracilinanus agilis; assembly: GCF_016433145.1. Classification (NCBI taxonomy): domain Eukaryota; kingdom Metazoa; phylum Chordata; class Mammalia; order Didelphimorphia; family Didelphidae; genus Gracilinanus; species Gracilinanus agilis. The sequence continues at coordinate 396,720,233 of NC_058131.1, read as the reverse complement.
AATGAATTGGACATTCAACTTAAAAAAACTAGAAAGCAAACAAATTAAAAATCCTCAAATGAAAACTAAATAAGAAATACTAAAAATCAAAGGAAAAATTAATAAAATCAAAAGTAAAAGAACTATTGAATTAATAAGTAAGACTAGAAGCTGGTATTTTGAAAAAACATATAAAATAGACAAAGTATTGGTAAATCTAATTTAAAAAAGGAAAGAAGGAAAGCAAATTATCAGTATTGAAGATGAAAAGGGAGACCTCACCTTTAAAGAGGAGGAAATCAAGGCAATCATTAAAAGCTACTTTGCCCAATTATATGGCAATTAATATAGAAATCTAGGTGATATGGATTAATATTTACAAAAATATAATTTGCCTAGATTAACAGCAGAAGAAATAGAATACTTAAATAATCCAGTATCAGAAAAATAAATTGAACAAGCCATCAAAGCACTCCCTATGAAAAAACATTCAAAGAACAACTAATCCCAAATACTATACAAATTATTTGTCATAATAAGGAAAGATGGAGTCCTACCAAATTCCTTTTATGACACTAATAAGGTACTGATTCCAAAGCCAGGCAGACCAAACAAAGAAAACTATAGACCAATCTCCCAAATGAACATAGATGCAAAAATCTTAAAAAGAATACTAACAAAAAGATAATAATTCAATAAAAATAGTTATTAGCAAGGGTACATGGTGAGGCAAGTGATCATGAGGGTTATCTATCATGATCAGGTGGGATTTATACCAGGAATACAAGGATAGAAAACCATCCTCATAATTGACCATATTAACAAGCTAACAAAAATCACATGATTATCTCAATAGATGCTGAAAAATTCTTTTACAAAATACAACATACATTCCTATTAAAATACTAGAAAGTATAGGAATAAAAGAACCTTTCCTAAAAATAATAAACAGTATATATCTAAAACCATAAACAACCATCTTATAAAATGGGGATAAATTAGAAGACTTCCCAATAAGATCAGGCATAATACAGGTATGCCCATTATCTCCTCTTATATAACATTGTACTAGAAACATTAGCAGTAGCAATTAGAGAAGAAAAAGAAGTTGAAGGTATTAAAATAGGCAATGAGGAGACTAAGTTTTCACTCTTCAGAGAAGATATGTTGGTCTACTTAAAAAATCCTAGAGAATGAACTAAAAAGCTAGTAGAAATAATTAACAACTTTAGGAAAGTTGCAGGATACAAAACAAATGCACATAAATCATCAGCATTTCTATATATTTCCAACACATCACAGCAGCAAGAGGCAGAAAGAGAAACACCACTTAAAATCACCCTAGACAACATAAAATACTTGGGAATCTATCTACAAAACAAACACAGGAATTATTCGAATACAACTACAAAACACTTTCCAAACAAATAAAACTAGATCTAAACAATTGGAAAAAACTGATTGCTCATGGGTAGGACAAGCTAACATAATAAAAATGACCATCCTACACAAAATAATTTACTTATTTAGTGCCATACCTACCAAACTAACAAAAAACTTTTTTATAGAATTAGAAAAAAACTATAACATAGTTCATTTGGAAGAAAAAAAGATCAAGAATATCAAGGGAAATGATGAAAAAAAGTGAAGGAAGGTGACCTAGCAGTACCAGATATTAAACTATACTATAAAGCAGCAGTCATCAAAACAATATGGTACTGGCTAAGAGACAGAAGGGAGGATCAATGGAATAGACTTGGGGTAAATGACATCAGCAAGATAGTGTATGATAATCTCAAAGAGCCCAACTTTTGGGACATGAATCCACTATTTGACAAAAACTGCTGGGAAATTTGGAAAACAATATGGGAGAGATTAGGTTTAGATAAACATCTCACACCCTACACCAAGATAAATTCAGAATGGCTGAATGGCTTGAATATAAAGAGGGAAACTATAAATAAGTTAAGTGAACACACAATAGTATACCTGTCAGATCTCTGGGAAAGGAAAGATTTTAAAACCAAGCAAGAGTTAGAAAAAATTATATAATGTAAAATAAATAATTTTGATTACATTAAACTAAAAATGTTTTGTAGAAACAAAAACATTGCAACCAAAATCAGAAGGAAATTGACCAATTTGGAAAAATCTTTATAATGAAAAACTCTGAGAGAGGTCTAATTACTCAGATATACAAGGAGCTAAATCAATTGTACAAAAAAATCAAGCCATTCCCCAATTGATAAATGGGCAAGGGACATGAACAGGCCATTTTCAGATAAAGAAATCAAAACTATCAAAAAGCACATGAAAAAGTGTTCTAAATCTCTAATAATTAGTGAAATTCAAATAAAAACAACTCTAAGGTACCACCTCACACATAGCAGATTGGCTGAAATGACAGCAGGGGAGAGTAATGAATGTTGGAGGGAATGTGGCAAAATTGGGACATTAATGTACTGCTGTTGGGGTTGTGAATTGATTCAACCATTCTGGATAGCAATGTGGAACTATGCCCAAAGAGCACTAAAAATTGCCCTTTGATCCAGCTGTATCATTGCTGGGTTTGTACCACAAAGATATTATAGGGAAAAAGACATGCACAAAAATATTTATAGCCTCAATCTTTGTGGTGGCAAAAACTGGAAAATGAGAATATGCCCATCAATTGGGGAATGACTGAACAAATTGTGGTATCTATTGGTGATGGAATAGTATTGTACTCAAAGGAATAATAAACTGTAGTAATTCCATGTGAACTGGAATGACCTCCAGGATTTGATGCAGAGTGAAAAGAGCAGAGCCAGAAGAACATTGTACACAGAGACTGACATAGTGTGGTCAAATCGAATGTAATGGACTTCTGTACTAGTAGCAATGCAAATGACCCAGGACAACTCTCAGGGATTTATAGAAAAGAAAGCTACCCACATTCAGAGGAAGAACTACAGGAGTGGAAACACTGAAGAAAAACAATTGCTTGAAAACATGAGTTCATATGGACATGATTTGGTATGTAAACTCTAAATGACCACCCTGGTACAATTATCAATAGTATGGAAATAGGTCTTGATCGATGACACATGAAGAAACCATTGGAAATGAGTATCGCCTAATGGGGTGGGGGGATTTGATGGGGAGAGAGTAAGATCATGAATCATGCAACCATGAAAAAAATTTTTTTCTAAAAAATAAAATTAAAAAAAAACACACACTATCTTCCCTATTCAAATTATGTTTTCCCTCTGGAAATGTAGATATTATACAAATATAAATATGAATACATTCCTCCTTCATTCATAATCTTTCTTCCCTTGAGATTCTTGCTATTCATATCTCTCATCCAACAAAAATCCTGGTAGCTGTTGTCTACAAACCTACATGTCACTCTTCTTACTTCTTTAATGAGTTTAATACTTAAAAATTTTTTTTTCTCCTCTCACTCTAGGCAACTTCAGCATATGTATTGATTCTCCTTGAATTACTATGTTAGTCTACTGGTGAATCAGCATGCTTCAAGTCCTTCTCCACTCTAATCTATTCTCCACTCAACCATTAAAGTTATTTTCCTAAAACTCAAGCCTGATTAGGTACCCTCCCTACTCAATAAACTCCATTGGCTTCCTCTTGTCTCCAGAAGCAAGTACAAAATAGTTTTTTTTTCATTCAAAGCCCTTTATAATCTAACCACCTCCTAACTTTCTATTATTGTTATATCTTACTCCTCAATATTACTCCGCAGTGGACATTGGTCTCCATTTCTTGGCTCTGGGCATTTTTCTAGCTGGTCCCCATGACAAGAAAATACTCCCTCCTCTATTCTGGTTACCATTCTCCTTGGCTTGCATTAAGTATCAACTAAATTTTCATCTTCTAAAGGAAGATTCCTCTGACTTAATTCTAATGTCTTCCTTCTAATAATTATTTCCCATATATCCTGTTTATGCTTTGCTTTGTGTATCTGTTTACTTATTGTTTCTCCCATTAGATAATAAGCTCTTTAAGGACAGGGACTCTCTTTTGCCTCTTTTTGTATCTCTAGTGCTTATTCTAGGTGTAATATCCCAGGTGGCTGGCACATACTTGCAGGAGAATAATTTTTATTGAATTGAATTGGAAGATGCATATATTTGTTTATATGTGTATGTCTTGGAAGGAATTTAGATTCTAACATTCTGTATGATCTACCTTCTTCCGAAATATATAAGAAGAGAACTAAATAAATATTGAATGAGACTAGGGAGATAAATCTCTGACACAATGGCACCTCTTGAGAAAGTGCCTCGCTGATTCCCTCCAAAATGAAGCACTTTGGTACTAACTGAAAAGACTTAGGTAGGCCCATATGTTTCCCTTCATTATGCTGTCTCTGAGATTTTATAGTCTTTTCAAAATATCTCTGCTCTGAGGCAAGCAACACTTATGTCTGTGCACTCTCTTACTCTTCCTTGACTTTGTTTACCTTCCCAAACCCCTTTTCTTCAAAGATTCTATGATTATGGTGCTTCCACAGCCTATCTTAAAACAGCTGAGACTAGATTCTCTCTACTCTACATGCATGTCCATACTTTTAGAAAATAAATGCTATTACTATTGCACCAATGGAACTCAGTTTACTTTGTCAGTTCAGTTCTTTTGTGTCATTCAGAACCAGATCTAATAAAATTCTATATACAACCCCATATTAAGAATAGAAAATATTTAATAAATGGTTACTTTGATTTACATTTTAAAGGAAAACCTGGCATAATAGAGCACTGGATCTGGAGTTAGGAAAATGAGTTCAAATTCTACTTCAAGCACTAACAAAATATAACTCAAACCAATTTACGTAACCTCTTTCTCCTTCTTATGTCAAAGTGGTGTAATAAAAGCACATAATTCAGATATTTGTGGTGAGGATCAAATAAAATGAGTCAGTAAGTCAATCAAACATTTATTAAGAGGTTACTATGTCAGTCACTCTATTGACCACTGGGAACACAAAAAAGGCAAACAACACTCCCTGTCCTCAAGGAGTCACAGTCTAATGGGGGAGACAAAAAGGTAACAAATATGAACAAAATAAATATAGCATAAATAAGAATTAATTAAGGAAGAGAAGTCATTAGGATTAAGAGGGGTAGGGAAAGGTTTCTTGTAGAAGATTGGCCCTAAAGGAAATCAGAAAATCCAATAGGAAGAGATAAAGAGGAAAAGCATTCTAGGCAAAGAGAACAGTCAGAGTAAATGCCCAGAACTGGAAGATGGAATGTCTTGACGATGTATGTAAAACACTTTCCAAACATAAAGGTACTATGTAAATGTTAACTATTAAAAATATTAGAAAATTTTGTTTAGTTGTTACAAAGCAAAGTTTAACCATAGAATTGTACTAGAATAGGGGCTGTTAACCTTTTGTTTGTCACTCTCACAGACTGACAACACCTAAGGAAAAATTTACAGAATAATGTTTTAAAGAAATTTACTTTTAATTTGATTTTATTAAAAATAGAAATATAATTTTCTTTCCTATCCAAGTAAATGCACTGTGTAGGGGAGAGGAAGCTCATATGACTAAGCAATAGGGACAAAAAGACCTAAACCTTCCTTTTCCTTACCTTCTGAAATCCTCCTTTAAACCTGAGACTGTTTTGTATAAAAATAGCACACTTGTAAAAGTGCCTAGATACAATGATGATAGGCACTTTATAAATACCATGCTCAATTGATATACAGCCAGGACTCAGTGTATAAATATTGATTGTAATTCAACAGATGGAATTTCCTAACTTACTGGTCTCTTCTCCCTTTGTCAGCTGTTTCTCTGGTCCATGGCCCTGCCCACTGTGGTAACAGGGAGACCTCTCCATCATGCTGGCTGAGGGCAAGTCAGCAGGGCCATTGCACATTATGTACATGGCAGGGAGGGCCCAGAGCAATTACAGAAATAAATGATGATGAACTACTCCACGCTCATCAGCTGCTAAAATTCACAGCCATCATTAGCCCAAAAAGCGTCTTACGGCTTTCCTGTGGTGGAACACTGATTGCACCTTGAACTACTATATAAATCATAGAAAGAAAACAGGTTGGATTCTTCAGAAAGCCTGCAGAAAGATTTCTCCCTTTGCTCAAGTGTTAGAAACAAATCAAGTTCCAACAACAATATTCCATGCTTCCCTAAGGGGATAGACTAAGAATTAGCCAAAGTGTCAATTGCTTGGAAAGCAGGCATTTTTTTGTACTGTTTTCTATTGAATTCCATTTTCTCTGATGCTGTCTAATGAAGGCAAACCAATGGGCTTTTATTAACACACTACAATGAGTGGCCACTCTAAGGGGATTCAAAGTAGGGCATGATCTTTTTGGAAAGTCAATCAGCCAGCCAAAAGAAACATTTATTAGGCATCAATTCTGTGCCATCATAGTCAGTGCTAAGAACTGGCAATACAAAATACTAAAGAAAAGATAGTGTTTGCCTTCAAAGAGTTTACAATCCAATGGAGGAAGAAAACACTTACAAGAAAGCTGAAAAAGGTAGAGTTTGCAGGGAGGAATGTACCTGGGGTTGAGGCAAAATGTAGGTGTAATGTGAAAACCATATACTCCATTGTGGACAATGTTTTAAAATCTTCCTGAGATAATGTGAGAAATTTCCCACTTTTGGAGACTGTCACCACATTTAATTCTCTCAAGATATAAAAGAAAGGACCACATATTATTCGCTGATTTGTATTTGATAGACTGAGTAACAAAGTAATCTGATAAGGAATTTCCACTAGAAATGCTTAGGAAATATGTTCAAATTCATTTTTGGATTTTGTTTCTTTGTGGGGGAGGTGTTTGTTTTTATCTTACCTTATGAGCTGTTATGTTCATATTCATGGACATAATTTCATTTGACAGACCATAAAATAGTGAAGCATATATTATCATGCCTTTACATCACTTTTTTGGGACCCTGATAAAGGACTTTTCATGTAGATATCATATTTTATGATTATCCAAGTATATGCAATATCCACTCATGCTCATGTAGCTTCACACTGCAGGTAATTTTAAAAATTGTTTGTGGAATTAAATTTTCCGGTCACTGAACTTTTATCTTCTTTGATAAATGCTTAGCACAATTTCAGGCATATAATAGATGCCTATTAATTGTTTATTAATTAATTAATGCTTTCCAATAGCTTAAAGAAAAATGGGAGTCACCAGAATCTGTAAAAATCTTGCAATGTAAGACATGTCTGAGGTATTAATGTGAACCTCTTTTTATTGTTTATATATATTAGAGATCTTTCAGAAAGTATTTAGGCATTTGGATATCTTTGAATCAAATATTTTCTAATTTTTAGCTCTATATCAATTAATATCTTCCTAAAATATTGAGAATATTAATGCTACCATTAAGAAACACATGAATTTGACCTTTTAGTTTCTTCTAGGTGGTTTTTATACTTGTGTCACTACATGTCTCTTTTGGACCTGATGCATTTCTTAACTTAACAGGGCAGTGCTGTGACAGAGTTGTAATCAAAAGATATTAGTTTTAGTCTTAGCTTTTATGATTATTACCTTGTATGAGAATGAATAAGTACTAAAGCATCAAACATGTGTCCTGGGCCACTTCCCAGTGCTTTACAAACTAAACTAAATGGAAATTCAGAAATATTTAACAAAATAAATAAAAATACAATAAAATAAAGCTAATATTATGTGATTTACTAAGTCAATATGTAGCTCACAAGAATCCATTTCTCTTTGAATATGACACTATTGCTTTTGATCATTTTGAGTCCTAGTTTCCTCATATATGAAATGCATCTCCTTTCATTACCTATCTCAGACTATTTTTGTGAATATAGCAATTTATAAACCTTAAAAAGAAAAGGTAAAAAGCAAAGCAAAATAAAAAAGATCCAGGGAGGCGGTGATGGCCACAGGTGCATTTATCTTTCCTGTTAATTGCTATTAAAATCTAAAATAAAATTAATTTCCAGGGGGCTAATATTTTTTCTGAAAAGAGGGCAGTAGACCAAAAAGTTTGGGAACCATTGATATACATGCTCTTTCTACATACATATATGTGTAATTTTATGCATGTGCATATAGATTCATATATACATATGTAAGCATCAGAATCCATTGATTATCCCACCCCATCTATAAGCAATGACATTTAGGTAAGAACAATCTTAATCAATCAGAATTGAGTGTGTACAAGACCCATAAACCTTCTTGCATTAAGCAAGAGACTTCAACATATACTAAGGAACTTGTTACTTTGAGTTTATGTATCTGTCTCTGTTTCTCTCAATCATCCATACATATGTACAAATATATGTATGTACATTTATAATACATATTTGCATATATGTATGTCTTCCTTTTTTATAAAATATGTATAAGGCACTTTAAGATTTTAAAGAACTTCTTCACATCCTTAAAGGTATATAGATAGCCCAATGGATAGAGTGCTAGACCTGGAGTCAGGAAGACATCAGTTCAAGTCTATCCTCAGACACATACTAGCTGTGTGACTATGGATATGTCACTTAACCTCTGTTTGCTTTAGTTTCCTCAAATGTAAAATTGGAATAATAATAACAGTAATAACATCTCCCTGCCAGGTTTTTGTGAGCAAAAAAATGTGGGGAGCTAATAATTTAAAAGTAATTTTTTAGGAGCTCAAGGGTCAGGTTTCTATTCTGTCACTCACTAACTGGCTATGTAGTCTTTGTTATGTCATTTTATTTCTTTAAGACTAGGTTTCTTTGTACATAAAGGAAATAATTCTCAGATAAAATACTCCATTTGCTTAAAATCTAGTGCTTTTCCTGCTGCTACAGTTTGTCATACCACAAATTTCCTTTCAGCGCAGTTCTAGTTCTTGGTGATGTCTTATTATGATAAGATTCAAGAGAATAGGTACTTAGTGATATTTGATTATAAGATTTTGAAACTAGAATATGTCATCATTGATTTAACACAAGCAAAAACAGTTCTCAAGCTTTACTTTCAGAACTAGAGTTCTTTTGCATTCTAAACATCTGTCTGGCCTTCCTCCAAGGACTCATCCAATTTAGTTGTTGAAAAGCATTTTATTTTAACAGTAGCCAAGAGTAAACAGAAAGGCAAGGCACATGGATAGTCTGAGAGTCAACATTCATTTCTGTTGCTCTAAGTTGGCTGACAGGAGAGTTTCAATGGTGATATACTTTGTGAAGTCACAGAAACACATAACAACAGCAGTTCTCTTCAAACTGTGTAAATAACATGGAAGTTTCACCAGAAAAAAAGAGAAATGTCTAAAGAATTGTGCTTCTTTGTTTCTTGGGAAAATTGAATAGGGTTTTTGGAGTTTGTTTCTCTGTGTTTCTGTTAGGATCTGTTTGTCTACCTCTTCCTCTCCCTTTGTATTTTGATCAACTGTATTATTACCTATAAATCCTGGAAAAATTCTGCTTTTCAGATGAATTTCAGGAAGACTGAAAATTGGTTTCTAAGCTGCCTTTGAACACTTGCCATGAAATAAATGTCATCTGTGCTGCTAGTCTCTTCTGATGGGCTGTTAATGGTTTACAACTGAGAACTAATGAGCTCCCCTAGTCAGACAGAGAGCAAATCATTTTCTTTTTGTTCCCTCTTCCTTGAGAAGGTGAGGGTTGGTAACCTTAACCCAGCCACAGTGACAGTGCTGAATGGAAGTGAAATAACAAGGCAAACAGTAAGGTTAATTAAGGAAATGCCAAGAAGTTGTTTTAAAATCAATTTAATTAACCTGTGATCCTCTAAATCTAGAATATATTGCTAGAGAAATGAAAGCAAATTCAATTCTATTTCTCATTGATTCATTTGTTCCTTAATTCAAGAAACATGCCTGCATTAGTTGTGCGGGCATAGATCCAACTTTCATTGTGCTTATAGTCTAAGTAGCAAAGAGAACACAAATGTAAAAAATAAAACAAATAGCAACAAAAAAGCAACTATAGCTCAAGGCAGAATGCAATAAATGCTATCAGAGAGGTACAAGTTAAATGTTACAAATGGGAGAGCATTTCTAGGGGAATGTGAGTGGGGAGGCGATCAGGGAAGATTTGTTAAAGTAGTAGCAGTTGAATAGGGCCTTAAAGAATGAGTAACATTTTAAGAAGGGGGAATAAATACTTTCTGGAAAACCCCCAAATCCACTCTTTTGGAAGAAGAACTCACTCTTTAACAAAAACTGCTGGGAAAACTAGAAAAGAGAATGGCAGAAATTAGGCATAGACCAACACCTCATGCATCTATATCTAGATAAAGTAAAAATGGATATATGATTTACAAATAAATTTATTTTATATAGCTTATCAGATCCATGGATGAGGGAAGATTTTATGGCTAAACAGAGAACGTTGCAAGATATAAAGTAAATAACTTTGACTAGAGTAAATTAAAAAGGTTTTGTATACAAAAATATATTCAATGTGACTATGATGAAAATATCTCATTTCCAAAATATATATAGAACTGAGTCAAATTTATAAGAAAACATAGCATTCCAAATTTGATGAATGTTCAAAGGATATGAATAGGCAATTCTAAAATAAAGAAATTAAAATGATCTTTAGTCATATTTAAAAAATGCTCCAAATCACTACTAATTAGAGAATAAAAATTAGGTACATATTATCAGAAAGGCTAACATCACAAAAAAGGAAAATGATGAATGTTGGAAAGGATTTGGAAAAATTAAGACATTAATACACTGTTGGTGGAATTATGTAATGATCACACAATTCTGGAGAACAATCTGAAACTATGCCCAAAAAGCAATCATATTTCAAAGACATTAGAGATAAGGGCAAAGGAGCTACTCATACAAAAATGTTTAGAGAAGCTCTTTTTTTCATGGCAAAGAATTGGAAACGGAAATAATGACCATCAATTGGAGAATGGCTGAACGAGTTGTGGTATATACTTATGATGGAATACTCTTGTGCCATAAGAAATAACAAACAAGATAATCACCAAAAAAAAATCTGGTAAAGGGGGAGTACTTCAGTTTGAGTAGGGCATATATTGTTGATGGAAATTTAAAAGCTCTTTGGTTGTATTTCTTTGTTTATTTTTGGTCTGCATCTATGATTTCATTCCTGTAGGCATCCCCGTGTGAGGACATTTAATCTGCCAATGTTGTTCAGCCAGCAATTGTTATGCAAAGTATAGATTTAGAAAGTTACCTGGGAAATAGAGATTTGTTAGAGGATATAAGGATCAATGTCCCTCTCATGGTCTTTTTCTGGCAATATAAGGGATAGATCCCTAAAACGTGGAGTTAATATAAGTACGTGTATTGTGCTATGAGAGGTGGGGGGAGGGGAGGGAATAAAGATATCACTTTATTCAAGGCCAGTGTAGTATACAGTAAGAGAGAGTTTTAACTCCCCAGAAAGAATCCCAGAGGCCATCAAGTCTATACACCTCTTATTTTACAAAAGAAGAAACAGAAGCCAAAGGAAATTGTTCCTTGTGAAAATAGAGAGGATTTTAGAGGTACAATGTGAATCCAGTTCTTCCCGACTCCAAGCCTAGGTCTCTATCCACTGTACCTTTTCTATGCTGGATATCTCAAGAGTCTTAGTTCAATTTATTTATTCCAATTCAACTGTAAGTTCTGTAATGTCAGAGGATATAGCTTTAAGCAGCTAGATAGAATAGGGTACTTAAGAGCATGATACTTAAGGCAGACCTGATTTTGAATCTTGCCTTATTTACCAACTCTGTTACCTTAACAATTAATGTCACTCATCTGAACCTCAGTTTTCTCATCTGTAAAAATGGGACAATAATAGCACCTACATCACAGGGTTGTTGCGAAGATCAAATGAGAAAACTTGTAAATATAATGCTTTGCAAAACAAAGCAATATGTAAATATTAATTATTCTTCTCTTTTCCTTCCCTCTGCCAGGCTTCTGGTATAGGTATATATTGGAGACTGATATATGTGCTTTAGGATCTTTATTACATCCTTCCCCTGTTTATATTAACTCCACATTTTAGGGATCTCTCTTCAGTATTGCCAGTAAATGACCACAAGAGGGACACTGATGTTGGGAAAGAAATATTGACTCTGCATTGATCTTATGCCAAGCCATTGTCAACAAAGTGGAAAATGAGCAAATTTAGAATATACTCCATCAGGCACACATGAAACACCAAATGCTGTAACTGGTTTTATATCAGTGACAAAGGTCTCAGGCTCTGAAATTGCTTGATGGTCTAATTTGATGGTCCAAGATAGGCTTGGGTCTTTAACACAGTTATTTGGGATTTCTAGGAAACACTCCCTCTGACATTCACTGACACACAAACATACACAAATCTGCCCACACTAATAGCAACATTAACTGTGTATAGATGGAATTCTGGCAAGTGAAAGGGAGTTATAATTTTAATTCACTCGCCAAGGGCAGCTATAAAGTTAAGGGAACCCTTCTCCTTCCCCCAGTCAAACTCTCCAAATAATACTGAAACATTTCATTAAGCCAGTGGAGTATACAGTAAGAGGGAGTTTTAACTCCCCAGTGTGCCTTTTCAAATTCAAAGGGAAAAAGAAGACATCAAATATATGAAAACAAAGGCCATGACATTTTTTATACTGCACAACAATATCTACTGACATCAGAGAATTAGATAACCCTAGATCTGAAAATAAATTACATGAACTCAATCCAGAAATATACTCACTACACCCCATTAGCTCCCATATAGTGGTCAGGTAATTATCTTCTGTGAACAGTATATAAATTCATCTGACCAGTGTCTTCTCATCACTTTATAAATGACTTCCTCTTCTATAAAACTTCTATAAATGATGTTCGCCTAACTGGGAGACCACATCACGTTTTACTACTGCTCATTGATCCATTACCACATTTTCCTGTTTTCATTGCTGGTTTGTTTTTGTTTGTTTTTTTGTTTTATTTTGTTTTTCTGAAGAGAGGTGGAGAAAAAAGAGAAAGGACCCAAGGTTTGAAATCAGAAACCTTATCTGCTCAAATACTGTCTCTGCAACTTATTATCTATGTGGTCCCAGGTAATAATAATAATAATAGCTACCATTTGCATAGATTCATAAATTATTTTATGTATACCATTGCATTTGTTCCTCATAACAATCTTGAGAGGTAGATGCTATCACTCTTACCATTTTATAGATGTGGAAAATGATGATGAAAGAACATCAGTACCTTGCCCCAATTCATAAGCCTAATAAGTATAAAACTGAATTGGCATGGAACCCTGTATTCACCATTATACTTAGCTGCCACTATAACTGTAAATTCTTCCCTTCACTAACCCCAAGGCTCAGTTTTGTCTTAAATGATTGGAATAGATGACCTTTGAGATCCCTTTCAAATCTAATTCTGTGATTTCAAGAGCCTCTGATCCTAGTTAGATGCATCTTTCACCAATAAAAAAGTGCATCTTGGAATTGGTTCAAGTGTATTGCTTCTACTTGAACAGGAAGCTGCTGAATCATTCCATGCTAACAGTAGGAATCAGCTATCTACTGCGCCTCAAGAAAATAAGTCCTATTCTATAAAATATAGGATACTAGGAAGGCCATTAGACTTCGAAAAGCAGGACACTTGGGTCCTACTATTAATTCTGTCACTTGGCACTTAGTAGCTAGATGACCTTGAACAGTAACTTAATTCAACAAACATTGTCAATCACCTTCCACATACCAAACACTACATTGAGTATATAAAGAGAAAATTAAAAAGCTCCTGCTCTCAAGGGGCTTATATTAAAATGTCAACATCAGTTAGGTTGGGGAAATCAGAAAAAGCTTTTTGTAGGAAAAGTAAACACCTGAACTAAGATTTAAGGATTCCAGAAATAAGAAGGGAAATAATTCCAGGCTTGGCAAATTGGTTTGACTGCTAAAAAATTAAAATTTCATTCCCTGGCTCTTCTCTCCATGTTCTTTCCTACTAAATCAAGTAATATATTTTCCTACCAATATTACATGACAAGATATGATATCATATAATGTGATCTGACATAATATACTTCAATTAACATAAACAATGTATAATAATTTCATCCATTATAAAATGGTGATACTTTATTTCATATGACTATTGTGAGGGTCAAATGAGATAATGCATGAGAAAGTGATCTGAGAACAAAGAACCCTGGGAAAATGTTTTTTAAGAAAACTGCTTAAAGAAAGGTATGAATTCAGAGAGGGTAAAAGCAGTGGGGGGAGGAGAGAACACTTAGGTAGTATAGTAGATAGTGGAGTTAGGAAGTCCGGAGTTCAAAACTGATCTTAGACCCTTACTATCTTGTTTTCCCATAAGTAAAATGAGCTGGAGAAGGAAATGGTGAACCACTTCAGGACCTTTCCCAAAAATACACAAATGGGTTCACGAAGAGTTGGACAAGTCTGAAATGACTAAACAACAACAATAAAAGTAATAGACCTTTGTTGTTCTTTAGTCATTTCAGTTACCCAGTGTGCTTTGGTGGAGGAGGGAATACCAATTATTATTATGAATGAACAAAATGTCACTTATTAAGGGTTGACTATGTCAAGCCCTAAGTACAAAGGCTTTAATAAAAATGAAATAAAATCTTTGCACCCTCTTTATAATTGGAGAAGACAGTACATATAAGAAAGTTAAGATGCATAGTGAATACATAGATACTGTGATCTTTAAAATGCTTCAGGTCAAAGTGCTGTAGGATCCATTGTGCCTTATGGTGCACCAGTTGTAAAACTCAGTGGTCCTCCACCCTAACAGAAAGATTGCAGCTAGAGACTCGAAATATAATAGAAGTGTTCATAGAAGGGTTATTTATAATCTTATCTACCTTAAGACGTCATATGCCTGGTGAGAACTGAATTCATGACCACTGATTTATAAGGGGAGTTCCTTGTGGGATCTATGGAGAAAGTTGGTTGGAAGTCTGATGACTCCATAAGTTCTAATGGTACCAAAGATTCCTTCTATCACTTTAATTCAGTTTTTATTGATGAGAAAATTAAGACCCTAAGGAAACTCTTGGCCAGATAGTTGCTTGAGATTTTTTGATTTTCAGATTCTTTGATTTCAGTGATTTATACAATATGCTTTTCCAAATGTAGATTCTGAATTCTGATTATAATGAAAAGAAGACTAAAGAGGGGAAAGGTTCAATTTTCAGTGATTTGAATACATACAATCAGTATAAGGAGAAAAATATCCTTCTAGGCACAAACAAGATAAATAGGATTATGATTACAGTTTCCTTGCAAGTACCAGAGCAAGCATCTTTCTCTAAGGTAGATGGAAGCATCAAAAGAACAGAAGATAATCTATCAACTCTGGCTGAAATGCTACCCTGAAAGTGCATGTCATTAACTAATAACTCTTATAGAGTTCTAAAGATACTTTAGGAACTTGATTTCATTGAATCATGTTACCTAAATGTGACACAGTAAATTAGTTACTGGGCCTGGAATCAGGAAGACCTGAGTTCAAATCTAGATTTGGCCATGTTCTAACTGTATGACCTTAAGTGAGTGTCTTGGCCTCTGTTTGCATCAATTTCTTGATCCTAAAATGCAGATAAGAGCATCTACCTCCCATGGGAGTTGTGAAGCTCAAATGAGATCATATTTATAAAGCTCATAGTACAGTGACTGGCAAATAGCAGAAAATATGAATGCTACCTATTATATTATTTCTAAAAGCTAGTAGAATAGAGCAGAGCTTAGTAGCAGCAAAAGCTGAAACCACTCGAAAATCCTACCAAATATGTCATTTGGAATTATCCTAAGCCCTGGGAGACTACATCTCCCAGGACTGTCTCTGCTACAACTTCCCCTGACACTTCCCACTTCCTTTGTGGGAGGTGTCAGGGAAAGGATATAAGGGAAAGTTTTCTCTCTCTCGACCCTGAGTTCTGCTCTCTCTTTCTCTCTCTCTCTCTCTCTCTCTCTCTCTCTCTCTCTCTCTCTCTCTCTCTNTCTCTCTCTCTCTCTCTCTCTCTCTCTCTCTCTCTCTCTCTCTCTCTCTCTCTCTCTAACCAGGAGGGTCTGCTCTCCACCCAGCAAGCAGAGGCACTCTACCCTGAACCCTAATCTCTCTCAGTGCCCTTTTCCCTTTCTTCCTACCTCCTAGTTTTCCCTAGATCTTTCCCTTTCTAATTAAAATAAAACCTTGATATTCAAACCCTAAAGTTGCTCTCTGATCATTCATTTGAGTGCTCTGGTCAATTCCCCCTACTAGGACTGGGACTTACCTTCCTTTTCCTTCCTCTACCTTCCTCTCTCCTTTCTCCCATCCATCCTACCTTCCTTCCTTCACTTTTCACCACACACAAACCAATCTATAAAAAGCACCTCAAAATGACAGGAGTCAAAAACCTATAGCAAGACAGAGTGAAGACATTCTCCCTCTGAATACAACCTGAAAGGTAGACAGAGTGAATTGTTTTCACTGGATAAGGTGGGAAGTTGAAGCAAAATTGCACACAGAGTATTGGCCAACCACTCCCCACCTATTGCACCAAGTTCTGCATCTGGTCATAGGCTAATTTCAGGATGCCAGGACATGGGCTACACCAAGGAAAGAGCACTTCAAACCCACCGCTTGAATTCGCTGGCCCTGACACCAGCCTGCAGTGAAGTGCTGGGTCCTGTCAACCCTAAACTGCTGCAGTGAAGATCACATGCCAGGCCCAAATAGCTCATAGTACTGATTCCTGTAAGACGGCAGCAGAGGAAACAGAATCATCAAATTTCAGAATGTCCAGTTCAAACTCAAAAGACTGGGAAAATGAATAAACAGCAATAGAAGCACTTAACCTTTGAAAATTTCTATGCAGACAAAGAGCAAAGCACAGAACCAATAGGGAATGGAGAGATCCAAGAACCATACCACTTGTAAAACTTCAAAGAAAAACAAGAATTGGTCTCAAGCTCTGGAAGAATTAAAAAAGGAATTCAAAAATAAAATTAAGACAGGTTGAAGTAAAATGGGGAAAATAAATGAAAGTAATGCAAAAAGAAAATGACAGCTTAAAAGTAAAATCGGTCAACTAGAAAAAGAGGTTCAAAAATACAGTGAAGAAAAGAGTTAATTAAGACACAGAATTGACCTTCTGGAAAAAGAGGCAAAAAAATTTAATGAAGACAAGAGTGACATGAAAAGTAGAATGGACCAAATGGAAAAGGAAGATCAAAATACTATAGAAGAAATTCAGTCTTTCAAAATT
This sequence comes from Gracilinanus agilis, assembly GCF_016433145.1. NCBI lineage: Eukaryota > Metazoa > Chordata > Mammalia > Didelphimorphia > Didelphidae > Gracilinanus > Gracilinanus agilis. Next base: position 396,703,011 of record NC_058131.1, on the reverse strand, counting down.
AGAATTGGGCAAAATAGAAGCTAATTACTTCACAAGACATCAAGAAACAATAAAACGAAATCTAAAGAAGAAAAAAAGAAGAAAATATTAACTATCTCAATGAAAAAACTGACCTGGAAAATAGATCCAGGAGAGACATCTTATGAATTATTGGAAAACTTGAAAGAGGTGGGCAAAATAAAACATCCCAGGCATCATATTACAAGAAATGATCCAAGAAAATCACCCTGATATTCTTGAACGAGAGGGTAAAATTTAAATTGAAATAATCCTTAGATCACATTCTATAATAAATCCCCAAATGACAACTCCAAGGAATTCTATAACCAAATTCAAGAGCTCCAAGACCAAGGATAAAATACTGCAAACAGCCAGAAATAACATGGAGCACAAGTCAGGATTACTCACAGGACCTAGAAGCTTCTACATTAGAGGACTGGAAAACTTGAAATATGATCTTCCTAGAGGCAAGGGAACTAGGCTTATGAACAGGAATCTTAAAAATTAAGTATATATTCTTTCAAGGGAGAGTATGGCAATTTAATAAAATAGATTTCCAAGCATTTCTGAAGAAAATGCCAGACAAATAAAAAAATCTGATGTCCAAATACAAAATTCAAGAGAAGCATACAACAGTACACAAGAAAGAGAAAAAATTTAAGGGCTTAAATAAGCTGAAATTATTCATAATTCTATATGGAAAGATGATATCTGTAAGTCTTAAAAATTATCATTATAGAAAAAAGTAGGAAGATGGCAGTGTAGAAGCAGCAAGGCTCCAGACCTCCATAAAGCCCTTCGCCACCCATCAAGTACAAAGGGTTCCAAGGGAACAGAAAACCAAATCTGGCAACACTACAGAGCCAGGGATCCTCCAGCTGAACCCAACTTAAAAGGTACATGGAAAAAAAGCCTGAATTCTTAGAACTATACAGTGGGAGGGGAAAGAAAGGAGGAAGATCCCAGATTCCCTCCTCCACTGAATGTGATCCTGGAATCTCTGGTACCTAAGTACCAGAAGAAATAGTACCTAAGAAAAAATCACCAGGGCCTGATGGATTAACAAGTGAATTCTATCAAACATTCAAAGAATAAATAATCTCAATACTATACAAATTATTTGACATAATAAGCAAAGAAAGAGTTCTACCAAATTCCTTTTATGACACAAGTATGGTACTGATTCCAAAGCCAGGCAGACCAAAAACAAAGAAAACTATAGGCCAATCTCCCAAATGAACGTAGATATAAAAATCTTAAACAGAATGCTAGCAAAAACACTCCAGCAAGTGATTAAGTGGGTTATCCATCATGATTAGGTGGGATTTATGGCAGGAATGCAAAGATGGTTCAACATTAGGAAAACCATCCACATAAATGACTTTATAAACAATCTAGCAAACAAAAATCACATGATTATCTCAATAAATGCTAAAAAAGCCTTTGACAAAATACAACACCCATTCCTATTGAAAATACTAGAAAGTATAGAAATAGAAGGACCTTTCCTAAAAATAATAAACAGTATATATCTAAAGCCCTTAATAAGCATCCTATTCAATGGGGATAAATTAGAAGCCTTCCCAATAAGATCAGGAGTGAAAAAAGGATGCCCATTATCACCTCTATTATTTAACATTGTACTAGAAACACAAGCAGCAGCAATTAGAGAAGAAAATGAAATTGAAGGTATTAAAATAGGCAATGAGGAGACCAAGCTATCACTCTTTGCAGATGATATGATGGTCTACTTAAAAAATCCTAGAGTATCAACTAAAAGGCTAGTGGAAATAATCAACAAATTTAGCAAAGTTGCAGGATACAAAATAAATGCACATAAATCATCAGCATTTCTATATATTTCCAACACATCACAGCAGCAAGAGGCAGAAAGAGAAAAACCATTTAAAATAACACTAGACAACATAAAATACTTAGGAATCTGTCTATCAAAACAAACACAGGAATTATTTGAAAAAAAACTACAAAACACTTTCCAAACAATTAAAACTAGATCTAAACAATTGAAAAAACATTGACTGCTAATGCGTAGGAGGAGCTAACATAAAAATGATCATCCTACCCACATTAAATTACTTATTTAGTGCCATATCCATCAAACTACCACGAAACATTTTTTTTACTGAATTAGAAAAAAAACTATTACAAAATTCATTTGGAAGAACAAAAGATCAAGAATATCAAGGGAAATAATGAAAAAAAAATGTAAAGGAAGGTGGCAAGGCAGTACCAGATACCAAGCTGTTCAATAAAGCAGTAGTCATCAAAACAATATGGTACTGGCTAAGAGACAGAAGGGTGAATCAGTGGAATAGACTTGGGGTAAGTGATGTCAGCAAGATAGTCTATAATAAATGCAAAGAGACCAACTTTTGGGGCAAAAATCTACTATTTGACAAAAACTACTGGGAAAATTGGAAAACAATATGGGAGAGATTAGGTTTAGATCAACATCTTACACCCTGCACCAAGATAAATTCAGAATGGGTGAATGACTTGAATATAAAGAAGGAAACTATAAGTAAATTAGGTGAACACACAATAATACAGATCTCTGGGAAAAGAAAGATTTTAAAACCAAGAAAGAGTTGGAAAAAATTACAAAATGAAATATAAAATAAATATTTTGATTATATTAAATTAAAAAGCTTTTGTACAAACAAAAAGAATGCAACCAAAATCAGAAGTGAAACAACAAACTGGGAAAAATCTTTATAGCAAAAAACTCTGACAGAGGTCTAATTACTAAAATATACAAGGAGTTAAATCAATTGTATAAAAAATCAACCCATTCCCCAATTGATAAATGGGCAAGGGACATGAACATGCACTTTTCAGATAAAGAAATCAAAACTATCAATATGCACATGAGAAAGTGTTCTAAATCTCTAATAACTAGAGAAATGAAAATCAAAACAACTCTGAGGTATCACCTCACACCTAGAAGATTGGCTAAAATGACAGCAGGAGAAAGTAATAAATGTTGGAGGAGATGTGGCCAAATTGGGACATTAATGCATTGATGGTGGAGTTGTGAACTGATCCAACCATTCTGGATAGCATTTTGGAACTATGCCAAAAGAGTACTAAAAGACTACTGGCCCTTTGATCTAGGCATATTTCTAGGTTTGTACCCCGAAGACATTATAGGGAAAAGACATGTACACAAATATTTATAGCCATGCTCTTTGTGGTAGCAAAAAACTGGAAAATGAGGGTATGCCCTTCAATTGGGGAATGGCTGAACAAATTGTGGTATCTATTGGTGATGGAATACTATTGTGCTCAAAGGAATAATAAACTGGAGGAATTCTATGTGAACTGGAAAGACCTCCAGAAATTGAACAGAGTGAAAGGAGCAGAGCCAGAAGACCATTGTACACAGAGACTGAAACACTGTGGTAAAATCAAATGAAATGGACTTCTGTACTAGCAGCAATGCAATGACCCAGGACAATTCTGAGGGATTTATGGAAAAGAACGCTGCCCACATTTAGAGGAAGAACTACAGGAGTGGAAACACAGAAGAAAAACAACCGTTTGAACACATGGATTGATGAGGTTCATTGGGGATGTAGACTCGAAATGACCATACCAATGAACTATCAATAATGTGGACATAGGTCTTGATAGATGACACATATTAAAACCAGTGGAAATGTTCTTTGGTTATGGGGGAAAAGTTGGGGGTTGAAGGGGAAGTAAGAATAATGAATCATGTAACCATGGAAAATTTTTCTAAAAAATAAAATTTAAAAAATTATCATTATCATAATAGTTAGAAGAAATATACATAGACAGAAGATGGGAAAGTAAGCTGTTTAGGATGATATGTAAAAAACAAAACTCTAAGGGTGAACAAGAGGGTTGTACTAAGCCAAATGAGAAGAGAGAAGTAAAGATGGGATAAATTATATCACATTAAGAAGTGTGGGGCTGGGAGAATACTATTACAATGGAGGGGAGTATGAGGTGACAGATAATACTTAAACCTTACACTCAATGGAATTGGCTCATTGAGGAAAGAACAGCCAGATTCACTGGGATATAGAATCTATCTTACCCTAGAGAAGTTGATGGGGAATAAGAAAGGGGTGGCAGGGAGGGGAATAATATAATGGAGAAGAAAGTTAGGGAGTGATTAAAAACAAGGAATTGCTCTGGAAGGAAAGAGTGAAAGGAGAGAGGGCAGAATTAAAAGTGGAAATCAAGCTGGAGGGGAATAAAATGATAATCATAACTGTGAATTTAAATGGGATGAATTCACCCATAAAACACAAGTGGATAGAAGAGTGGATTAAAAACCAGAATATTATTATATGTTCTTTGCAAGAAACACATTTGAGGCAGGTAGACACACACAGAGTAAAGGTAAGAGGCTAGTGTAGAATCTATTGGGCTTAAACTATTAACATGGCAGGAATTCTCAAGTCTTTTCCAACTCCAATGATACAGCACATGAATCAGCCATATTCTGTGTCTCAGAGTACTGAATCTGTGCCTGAATTCCAAAACTATCACATAATCTTATTTTTGTCTTTTTATTGTGAAAGTAAAATTTGTCAACAAATACAAACATTTAAACATAAAATAACATGGAAGAAGGTCATATAGGAAATTGTGAACTTTTTCATTTTCTAAAGTATTCATATATATTTAATGTAGAAAGAGAGAACCATACTCCTCTCTTTAGGACCATTTCTGAATTTTTAATAGAAAGAGGAGGGTGGAGAAGAAGGGTGAGGAGAGGGAGAAGAAAGAAGAGGAAAATGAGGAGGAAAGGAAGGGGAGAAGGGGGAAAAAGAAAGAGGAGGAAGAGAAAGAGGAGGAGGGGAAGGCAAAAGAGGAGGAGGAAAAAGAAGAAGAAGAAAGAGGAGGAGCAGTAGGAGGATGGGGAGGAGGAGGAAAAAACAAAGGGAATGAAGAGAGGTAGCAAAGGAGGAGGAGAAATAAAATAACGCTTTTGGATAAGATTTGTTTTCTTTTGGGGCATCTTCTGTTCATAAACTGTTGATATATTTTTCACATTTCTTGGGCAAATCTACATTTTAATTTATTTATCTAATAAGGATATGCTCTGTTTTCCATTTATGACATCACATGTTATAGGATTTGAATTTTTATCAGTTAGATTTGATTGCAATCTACTGAAAGACCATGCAGTGGAATATATAGTATACAATAACTGTATTTTGATTTGTGCTTTTCATATAAATTTTCTTCCTGCCTTGTCCTTGGTTTTATTGCTGACTTAAATTATGCTGTTGAAGCATGGAAGTATAGAGAACAACAGCAGAGAGATAAAGTATATAATTTTATTTATAACCTCCATATCAGCTAACTAACTAGATAAAATAAAGGTAATATGAGACATTAAAAAGTATTGGTAGTAAGATTCCGAATAGCAACAGACCAACCAATTTATCAACAATTCTTTATTAAGTACTTACCATATGCCAAGGACTGTGCTTGACTCTGGGAATGTAAATGCAAAAATAAACAATCCCTGCCCTCAAGAAATATACATTCTATTGGTAGAAAAAGTAAAGGATGTAGAAAAAATTATCTTTCTCCAATAAAAATATACAAATGTGTTACATGTACAATCACCACAAGAATGTTAAGTGAACTTAATGTTGAATGATACTGAAGCACCATGTACGAGCTAGTGAAAATAGGATTGTCTGATTCAGCCCCAGTTTCCAGGATGCTAAAGCTTAACTGACCCAAAGACTTGAAGTCTCCCCATCCCATTAGTTTTTGCAATATGATATCATTTCCCCTGCCCCTCATTCCTCATTTCTTATTAGTCAATTAATTAAATATCCTAATTTCAGTAATCCAGATTACCTCATTTCCTTGCCTTATAAGTGATGGTGCAGTACCCTATAAGTCCCAGGTGATTTTCTTTGTCTAAAACTCTCTAATAAAATTTGGGCAGTTTTGGCCCATCAGTTAAGCATGCATCTTGGTGCATGTCTGAGTCACAAGTCTGCCTATGGAGCTAAAGAAAATAAGGGCAGCAGATATAAACTGTTCACTCCTGGCATCTGTTCTCTCAAAACTCTGTGGCAGTTTTGCTCTCTTTCAGAACAATTACTTCACATTTTTTACTATACTAAATAAGCCTTGAATATGAACTCTATCCTGTGTTCCCAATACCTAAAGCATAGGCACAATAATACCTAAGTAGCAAGACCAGAAAGGATTTTATTATGTACTCCTTTTTCCTAAAAACTCCTTTAGAACCTGGCACCAAACTACCTTTCCAAACTCATTTCCCATAGATTCTTTATGTGAATCTTAATCTCAAGCCAAATTAGCCTACTAAATGTCCCTTGAATATAACTTGTATTTTTCCATATTTCAAATCCAGGTTCTCATTCCCTGACCCACATTCTTCGCTTTGTTTTCACTTCCCCATACCTTAAAATATCTGCCAGTGGAATTGTGTATTTAACAGAAATTGAAGGCATAAACTTAAAGACCTCTAATGGTGTCTTTTCTGACATCAACCAGAGTATTAAGGAAGGATATTTGGAATAATCAGGTCTTTCCTTACCTCATGAAATCATAAAATATGTTTAAAAAAATTTCAAAATCAACTACTTCAATCCATTGCTGAACAGAAATTCTCTTTACAATATACCCAGTGGGTAACAATTTAGCATCTGCTTGACCTACAGTGATGGAGACTTTAATATAACATTAAATGTATTCCAGTCTCCTTTTGGACAACTTTAATTGTTGTTGTTGTTGTTTATTTCCCCTTAGAAATGCACCCCCTTGCAATTTTTGCCCATTGGTGTTTGTTCTGCCTTCTATGGCCACATAAACCTTATGAGATCTTTCTTCCCTAGAATGCTGATCATATAAGAGATGTTAGATATACAATACTCTTACACAAGCCAATCATTTTCTGGATGGGAAAACTGATAACCAGCGAGGTGAATTCATTTTTTTCACAGTCTAATTAGTTGCAATATCAGGCCTAGAACCTAGATTTCCTAATTCCAACTAGATTGTTATTTCTGCTAACCCACCTTGCTTCATATAATAGCCTTTCAAATATTTCACTAAAGATATCATGTTCCCAGAAGTCTTCACTCTTCAGGTTAAACATGCTTGTTTCCTTCCAATTATTCTTCATATAGCATGGTTTCAAATTATCCAGCTTTTAAATGCCTATCTCAATATACACCCTACCCAATGTAAAGCATGTCTGTGTTACCTACTACTGGTCCAGGAAAAAGAGATTATAAGGTTCCTTTTCTCAATGGCCACTTCAAGACTTGCCCACCAATGCAATCAGTAACTTCATCTTTTCTGATGACAATTCATTCTATTTATATCATGCTCCCCTGATCTTTCTTGCTACTTTTTACCAGTTTCCAGGCATTATCCTGTCTTCACTGGCTCTAGCACCTGGCTCATAACCTTTATCTCTGTGCTAAACTATGCCATCTTCTTTAGTAACCATGTTGATAATAACATGTCTTACCAAATCACCAAACTCTTAAACTTCCATAACTTCCATCTCCACTCTATTTTAGCTGTCCAGTGAGTTAGTTATATATTGTAATTCACCATGATCTAAAGGTTTCCATGTTAAATCCTAAAATTCCTTCTCTCTAAACATTAGTTCCCACATTGATAACACACATTGCTTCAACAGCATTCTTTTTTTGAAAAGTTTTAATTAATGAATTAATTAAGTATATTTTCCCATAGTTACATGATTCATGCTCTTTCCCTCCCCTCCTCTGAACCCCCTCCATAACCAAAGAACAATTCCACTGGATTTTACATGTGTCATTCAATGGCATTCTTGAGATTTGGAAAAAAAAGCACTTGCATGAGAATTAATAGAAAAGTGTTTGAATTGGGGCTTTGTCTCTTATTTTCCATTTGGCCTTAGGCAAATCTCTTAATATCTTGGGATATTGGTTACTTCATCTATAAAAAAAATAAGTATGCATTAGATTAGTTGTGTCAAAATTAAATAGAAATTGAATCCTGAAGGCTGCACATAGACTTAGAAAGTACAAATTAACATTATTTATGTTGCATAATTTTATTTATTTTGTTATATATTTATTTCCCAGTAGTATTATAAATTCATTTAGCCCTTAATTGGGAGTTTTGCTGGCCTCTTATGAGCTGAGTTTGATGCTTCTAGACTAGTTAAGCTGTAAGTTCTATTTCTGTATCCCTCTACTTTTTTACTCTTTAACTCCTGGAAATAATAGTCAACATTTTCTACCTCTTTTTTGCTTTGAAAATTCACTCAGTAGCCCCTTGTACTATAGCTTTTTGATTATTTTTTGATTATTTTTACTCTTATGAACTATTGTTTTAAAAGTTGACAATAGCTTATCAACAGTTAACTGCTTTGGCCTTGATTTTTCTTCAACTCTTGACCCAATTGACTATTTCCATACTCTTAGATAGTCTCTCTTCCTTTCAATCAGTTCAGTTGTTTTTAGTCATATGACCCCATGGGTGGTTTCCTTGAGAAAGATACTAGAGTGATTTGTCAGTTCCTTCTCCAGCTTATTTAGTAGATGGGGAAACTGAGGCAAACAGAATTAAGCAATTTGTTAAGGTCTGGACAAAACTCGCTTCATTTCCAAATTGAAACATAGTGTATCATAGCAAAATATGGTATATTAAAATATAATATTATTAACAGAATCTTCAGAAATGACCCAACTCTAATGTTCTGAAACATTAGTCTTGCTTTCTGGACATCTTCACTCAGTCACAAAGTCATTGGATCTCAAAATTTTGGATTCATATTTGACTCATTTCTTGCCCTTTTTGTAATCTGATGATATTCTGCAATTGAAGAACTTTCAGTAATTTGGTATTGTCTGTAGGATAAAATATAAATTCTTTAGCCTGGCATTTAAGGCCTTCTACTCTCTAGCTTCAACCTGTCTTTCTAACTATTTCATATAATTTCCTTTACTCATATGATTATATATTCCAGTCAAAATAGACAGTTACTTCCTTGAACTTGATATTCCTTCTTCTCACTTCAATTTTAAAAACCTAGAATTCATTCTAGCCTTATATTTGCCTTTTAAATTCATTTTATACTTGCAGCCTTAATTCAAGGACTGCATGTTCTATAGATTCTCCCCTGAAAACTCTAATATATATTGTCTTCTTCTTATTCCAGTTTTCCTAAAGTACTTTACTTCTTTCTATCCTTTCCTTGCATTATTGAAATTTTACATTTTAAAATCTGGGTGCATTCTATTTTCAATCTAATAGATTTTAAGTTCCTTGAAGGTAGGAAGGACTTTGCTGTTTTCTACCCCTCTATCTACGACGTCTACCAATTTAACTTTTTAACAATTGAAGTTCTAGAAACCCAAGATGCTACAATTGACATAGTAAGCTTTTTAAAACTATAAGACAAAGTAATTAGAGATAATATAAATAATCTCAAAATAAAATTATACTATCTATTTACATTGGTAGGCACCAGCGATATATAATGAATTAGGAATATACTGTATTTGCTTTAACTTGTATTGAATTAAAGTGTCATATGAGTTATATTCAGGGTCAGAAAGATCTGGGACTCCAATACTTGCTATACATGTGACTTTTAGCAAGCTGCTTAATTTCTCTGAGCTCTGTAAAGCAGGCATAGTAATAGTTACTATGGTTACTAATAATCACATGGTTGCTATGAAGACCAAATGAGATTATGTTTATAAGGTGCCTGGCAGTCTTAAAGCACTATATACATATGAGCAGTTCTATACAAGGTTCTACTTTAAATTGACATATAGTATTATATTAGATTTAATGAGTATATTATAGTTACTCATGTTGATAAACCTGTACTGTTCCATCCTTTTTCAATAAGATTTAGAATGTTTTGTAAACCTTAAAATGATATATAGATATTTACTATAATTATTATCATCACCATCATCATTATATTAAATTACGGTGACTAGATAATATTTATCAAATTTTCATCATCACTATTACCATAATAGTCAGGAAGAGAGAAATTGCGACACTTCTTTTTCATCTTTGTATTCATGGTGTCTAGTATTTGTCCTTATATAAAGTAGGTGCTTATTTTTTGTCAAATTAAAGTTCACAAGTGAGCTTCTGATTGCTATCTCAAACATCTCTAAGACCAGACCACTCAGAAAAGAGGGCAAGAACAACCTGGATCCGTATTCTGAGAACATTTTGCCTCCTGTAAATTCACACTTTGAAATTAATTTAAAAAGAAATTTCCAGATAATGTGAGCAACACAGTAGTAGACTAGACATTTTCTCTAATCCTCATGACCTTTTAAGTCTTCCTAAAACAGAACTTATGCATAAAAGATAAAGTAATGACAGATATTTCCATGGTCTAGAAATCCAGAATCCAAAAGAATATTAAACACGGGGAGGGGGATCAAGGTAGCTCAGCGGGTAGAAAGCTAGGCATAGAGATGGGAGCTCCTGTGTTCACATCTGGCACTTCATAGCTTTATGACCCTGAGCAAGTCACCTAACCCCAATTCCCTAGTCCTTATTGCTCTTCTGCCTTCCAACTGATATTAATATTGATTTTAAGTTAGAAGCTGAGGGTTAAAATCAACAACAACAATAATCCAAAAACTGATACTTGCTGAACCCTAGGTCTTTCAGTATCCAATCCCATCTTCCACAATATCAGCAACAAAGTCAAAGTAGCAGATCCAAAGACACAATACAGGCTCTTAAAAAAAAATTCACACCCCCTCCCAGTGCTCCCCACCGTACGCTTCAGCCTTTCTGCGGCCTCATCACTACCATCCGCAAAGTCGCCGCTCGGTAACCTTTACTAAGTCATTAGATAATTCCGGAGGAGGCCGCAACATGTCTGACAAATTGCCCTACAAAGTCGCTGATATCAGCCTGGCCACCTGGGGACGCAAGGCCCTGGACATAGCAGAGAATGAGATGCCCGGCCTGATGAAACTTCGAGAGATGTACTCGAGCTCCAAGCCACTGAAGGGTGCCCGGATTGCTGGCTGCCTCCACATGACCGTAGAGACAGCTGTCCTCATTGAGACACTGGTGGCCCTGGGAGCTGAGGTACAATGGTCCAGTTGCAACATTTTCTCTACCCAGGACCATGCAGCAGCTGCCATTGCCAAGACTGGGATTCCTGTGTACGCTTGGAAGGGAGAGACAGATGAGGAATATCTCTGGTGCATTGAGCAGACCCTCTATTTCAAGGATGGGCAGCCACTCAACATGATCCTGGATGATGGTGGGGACCTCACCAACCTTGTTCACACCAAATACCCCGAGCTCCTGAAGGGCATCAAAGGCATCTCAGAGGAGACCACCACAGGCGTACACAATCTATACAAAATGAAGACAAATGGAATTCTGAAAGTGCCTGCCATCAATGTGAATGATTCTGTTACCAAGAGCAAATTTGACAACCTGTATGGCTGCTGTGAGTCCCTCATTGATGGTATCAAACGAGCCACAGATGTGATGATTGCAGGCAAGGTGGCCATGGTGGCAGGCTATGGTGATGTGGGCAAAGGCTGTGCTCAGGCCCTTCGGGGCTTTGGTGCCCGAGTCATTGTCACAGAGATAGACCCCATCAATGCACTACAAGCCTCTATGGAGGGTTACGAGGTGACCACCATGGATGAGGCCTGCAAAGAGGGAAACATCTTTGTCACCACCACCGGATGCATAGACATCATCTTGGGCAGGCACTTTGAACAAATGAAAGACGACGCAATAGTGTGTAACATTGGACACTTTGATGTGGAAATAGATGTAAAGTGGCTGAATCAAAATTCGGTGGAGAAGGTGACCGTGAAGCCTCAGGTGGATCGCTATAAACTGAAGAATGGACGGCAGATCATCTTGCTGGCAGAGGGCCGGCTAGTCAACTTGGGCTGTGCTATGGGCCATTCCAGCTTTGTCATGAGCAATTCCTTCAGCAACCAGGTGTTGGCCCAGATTGAGCTGTGGACTAACCCAAACAAATACCCTGTGAGAGTGCACTTCCTCCCCAAGAAGTTGGATGAAGCTGTGGCCGAAGCCCACCTTAGCAAACTGAATGTGAAGCTGACGAAGCTGACAGAGAAACAGTCTCAGTACCTGGGCCTCCCTATAGAGGGCCCCTTCAAACCCAATCACTACCGCTACTGAATCCTGGCCAGACCGAAGGCTCCAAGAGACCAACCACATCTTCTTGCCTATCCAGCCCTATCCAGCCCTTCCTGCACAGAGTAATAAATGGCATCTACGCTAACAAAAAAAAAAAAAAAAAAAAAAAAAACAACAACTCACAACACAACCCGGGGCTTTCAGGTTAAGATGGAGGCAGAATTAAAAGCATCTGCTTAACCTCTCCTAACCAAAACATATAGGACTCTTCAAGGGGACATAAAAAACAAATCCAAACAAATAAAAGGACCCCACAACAGGGCGCAGCATTGAAGGTACGTGGGATAGGGGCATCTCCACACTATAAGGGGGTGAAATAGTTCTCACTAAAACACGAGCTGAGCAACCTCATCCCTCCCCACACACCACCTACAGGGTCAAAGCCAGCACACAAGAGTTAGAGCAAGTCTGGGGCACCCATTAAGTCCTTGGCAGCTACCAGGGGTCACCAGGGCCTGCTCCTGTGAGAAGCAAGACTTAAGACCCCAAGAGGCTAAAGAACATGCAGACTTTGAACACAGACCCTGAGCGCAGGTGAGGTCGCAGCTGCAGACACGGATTCTGAGCTCAGGCATGGACCTTGGGTGGGGACCCAGAGCAGAGGGGTGCACAACTGTGGAAGCAGCACCCTGAGACTGTTAAAGGAACTTCAGGCAGAAGAAGAAGCAAGGGGACCACCAGGAGTCTTGACCCTGAGAACAACTAGACCTGAGACCTCAGGAGTCCAAAGAGCACAGACAGACCCTGGGTGTGAGGATAAATTTGAGAGGGCCTTGGGCTAACAATGGCAAGCCAGAGACAAGAACCCCAGAAGAGAAAGATCAAGAAGAAATCTTTTACACTTGACAAATTTTACACAGAAAAAATCCAGACAACAGAGCAAACAGCAGAGGAGAACAAACAAGTAATCATATCCAATCCTTCCCAAAAAAATGAAAACTGGTCACAAGCTATTGAAGAGTTCAAATCTGAGCTTATGAGAAAGATCGTAGAGAACTGGTAAGAAAATAACAGTTTAAAATGCAGAATTTCTCAATTAGAAAGTGAGGCTCAGAAATCAAATGAATTGATAAGCAAATTGAAGACCAGAAATTACCAGCTGGAAGCCTTGAAGAACCAAACAGATCAGATTCAATAGGAAAACCAAAAGATTATAGTCAAAAACCAGTCTCTAAAGGCTAGAATTGGGCAATTAGAAAAAGATGCCCCCAAATCAAAAGAATTAATAAGCAAATTGGAGAACAAAATCAAACAGCTGGAAAACAGGATAGACCAAATCGAAAAGGAAAATCAAAAGAATGTAGCAGAAAACCAGTCTCTAAAGACAAGAATTAGGCAAGTAGAAGCCAATGATCTCTCAAGACAACAACAACAAACAAAGCAAAGTCAAAAGACTGACAAAATAGAAGGGAACATGAAATATCTCACTGAGAAATTGACAGATCAAGAAAACGGGTCTAGAAGAGATTATTTGAGAATCATTGTTCTTCCTGAAAAAGCAAAAATTAATAGAAATGTGGACTTCATACCAAAGGAAATTATTCAGCAAAATTGCCCTGAAGTTTTACAAACAAAAGGGCAATATAGACATTGAGAGGTTCCATAGACTACCCTCTACACTAGACACTGAAAAGACAACCCCTAGGAATATAATAGCCAAATTCGAGAGCTTCCAAGTAAAAGAAAAAGGTTTACAGGAAGCCAGAAAGAGACAATTCAGATATCAAGGAGCACCAATCAGGATCACACAGGATCTGGCAGCCTCCACACTATAAGACCGCAAGGCTTGGAATATGATATTCAGAAAGGCAAGAGAACTTGGTCTACGACCAGGGATCACGTACCCATCAAAAATGACTATATACTTCCAGGGGAAAGTATGGGCATTCAACAAGATAGAAGATTTCCACATATTTGCACAGAACAGACCAGGACTAAATGGAAAGCTCGATATCCAACCACAAAAACCAAGAGAAACATGAAAAGGTAAATAAGAAACAGAGGGGAAAGAAAAAAAAACACTCTTATTTTTAAATTTGCCTCTTTAAAGGCTTCAATAAGATCTAATTATTTGTATTCCTATATGGAGAAATGTTATATGTAATTCTCTGTAGTGAACTCTATTAACTCTTATAGTTTTCACTATTATAGTAATTAGAAGAATTTTTCACAGGGAGAAGTTGGAGTACTAAATGGTCTAAGACGATAAGGGGGTGGGTGGGAAAGAAGGGGGTGAATAGTAGAGAACACCAAGAGAAACTTGAATGAATAAGAAAAATAGGATATTCTATTACACCCAAAGAGGGCATGGGAAGTAGAGGGGGAATACTATTATAAGAAGGAAAGGAAGAGAGCATTAAGAGGTAATATTTAAACCTTACTCTCAATGGAATTAACCCTGAGAGGGAAGAGTAACTTTATCCATTGAAATATAGAACTCTATCTAACCCTACTGAAAAAGTTAGAAGGGATAAACCAAGGGGAGCAGAGGAGTGGGGAGTTCAAAAAAGGGAGGGGAGGAGAAGGGAGAGGGAATTCATTAGACATTAAAAATAAAAAAAAAATGGAGAATAACAAGGGAGGGGGTAGAAAGGGTAGTAAATCAAGGGAGGGGACAAAGGTTACTGGTTTAAAACAAATCATTGGTTTAAAAGGAAATAGCCTAAGAAGAAGGGATAGAACTAAGAGAGGATACCAAAATGTTGAGGAATACACAACTGATAATTATAACTCTGAATGTGAATGGGATGATTGTACTAAATTAAAAAGCTTTTGTACAAACAAAAACAATGCAACGAAAATCAGAAGGGAAACAACAAATTGGGAAAAATCTTTATAACAAAAAACTCTGACAGGGGTCTAATTACTCAAATATACAAGGAGTTAAATCAATTGTATAAAAAAAATCAAACCATTACCCAAACGATAAATGGGCAAGGGACATGAATAGGCAATTTTTAGATAAAGAAATCAAAACTATTAATAAGTGTATGAGAAAGTGCTCTAAATATCTAATAATAAGAGAAATGGAAATAAAAACAATGTTGAAGAATCACCTCACACCTAGCAGGTTGGCTAAAATGATAGAAGGAGAGAGTAATGAATTTTAGAGGGGATGTGGCCAAATTAGGGCATTAATGCATTGCTGGTGGAGTTGTGAACTGATCCAACTATTCTGGATGGCAATTTGGAACTATGCTCAAAGGGCTATAAAAGATTCCCTGCCCTTCGATCCAGACATACCATTAGTGGGTCTATTGCCCAAAGAGATCATAGATAAACAGACTTGTATGAAAATATTTATAGCCGTGATTTTTGTGGTGGCAAAAAACTGGAAAAAGAGGGTATGCCCTTCTATTGGGGAATGGCTGAACAAACTGTGGTATATGCTGGTGATTGAATACTATTGTGCTAAAAGGAATAACAAACTGGAGAAATTCCATGTGAACTGGAAAGACCTCCAAGAATTGATGCAGAGTGAAAGGAGCAGAGTCAAAAGAACATTGTACACAGAGACCAATAAACCATGGTAAAATAGAATGTAATAGAGTTCTGTACTAGTAGCAATGCAATAATCCATAACAATTCTGAGGGACTTATGGAAAAGAAAGCTACCCACATTCAGAGGAAGAACTGCAGGAGTGGAAACATATAAGAAAAGTAACTGCTTGAACACATAGGCTGAGGCGCACATGATTGGGGATATAGACTGGAAACTACCACACCAATGCAACTATCAACAATTTGGAAATAAGTCTAGATTGATGACACATGTTAAAACCAGGAGAAATGTGCATCGGCTATGGGGGGGAGGGGAGGCTGGTGGGGTGAAGGGGAAAGTAAGAACATGAATCATGTAACCATGATAACTTTTCTAAAAAATAAAAATAAAAAAACTCACCTCTGAATGATATTCTTTCCTTCCATTTTTAAGCCCCAGAGAAACTTTGTTTCAAAGGTACTGAAGTCTTGAGGGGCCTTCATAGCTTACTTGGCCATAGCTTGTGAAGATGAAAAGCCTGTTTGGGGCTGCAACCTGGAAGTAACAGTTCTATGAAGCCCTGAACTATCAGGAAAAACAAACTTTGAACTGCCAGGGGCAGACAACAAAACTAAGGAATACAGGGACTGGGGGTCACCAGGATGGGTGTCACCAGGATGCATGTGGGGAGCTAGGTAACACTTCACCAAGCCTGAGAGAAAGAGCACAGAATTCAGATGGGACCATCTCTAACAATAAAATATCAGATGGGAGTAAAAACTACTGACAAACTGAATTTTAAGCAGTGTTAAAAGACTCTGATGCTCTGAAATCATCCCCCACCTCAAGGAAAACACAATAAAAGTGGAGGGAGTCAGGAATTAAATGAGTGCAGGTTTCTGTGAATAGATACACACAATGAAAGGAAATGATCAAACCCTTGCTGAAACAGAGAATCCAGTGGAATTTGTGAACACGGAACCACAACATTCTGTTCCTGAGTGGTTTAAAAGAGAAATGAGAAGTCTGAAGCAGAGTTTATGTTCTGTAAAAAAACAAAAAACAAAAATCAAACAAAAAAATTAATGAACAGACTAGGGGAAAAAGTTCATGTACAATATCAAACCTTTCCAAAGAAATAAAAGAGAGAATAACAAATTGTATCCTTATACAGAAGAGAAAGATAGTTTAAGAAGAAATGAAGCATAAACCAAAAACATTAAAAGAAAATTTGCTCAATATGCAAGCAAAACATATGGATCTCAAAGAAAGGATATGTAGAGACAAGCTAAGAATCATGGGTCTCTCAGAAGAACATGACTGAAAACCAGTGGAATTGTTTGGCGGCTTTGGGGGGGGAGGAGTTTGGGGGAGAGGGAAAGAACATAAAACATGTAACTATGGGAAAATATTCAAAATAAAAAAAAGAAGAACATGACTGGTAAAGTTGGAGTAGCAGGGCATGAAATTTCCTGACTCTCCCCAGCCTCCCCCAAAAAATAAAAACATAACTTCACAGAATTAAAAGTACCAAAAACATGTAAGAGTTAGGAGTGAAGCTTCAAGGACAACTTGAGAAGAATGTCTATGACTTCCCTGGACATCATCCCACTAGATAACACAAACATCCCAGAGCCTTGGAGCAGGGTAGGCAGAATCAACAAGTAGCAAACCTTGGGGACAAGAACAGCAGCCTCACTTTGTCAGCTGAACCTGGGAGCTAAAGTCCAGTGACAGATGCTGGTGGATTGAGAAGACAAGGGTACCTGGAAGTGGTTGTGTCAGCTATAGCCTCAGCTCCAGAGATTCCCATTCACATTGACTGCTCATCCCAGAGAGGGCAGCACAGAATCAATAAGCACCAAACCCCGGGGACAGGACCTGCAGTCACCCCTCTGCTGGAGATGGGAGCTCACATTCCACTGGCAGATACCAATGGAGTCAATAGGCAACAAACCCTGGGAATGGCTGTTTGGGCTTTCAGTCTTGGTCCCAGAGCTGCCTATTCCCCCAGAGCAGGAGATTGACCACCCACCAGGGAAGGACTTCTGTAGCCAAATATGTAGACCAGACACTTGTTTTATCTGAGGCTATGTAATGGGGGGAGAAATGAAGAGGGAGGACAGAAAAGTAGGTAAGGTTACTAATGGGCTGGGACCCTTTTGGCTGTGGTCACCACAAAGGAAGAAGAGTGCCTGACTCACACCATGGAGAGAAATGAGCTGCCTGTTTGCATTTTGCAGTGGCAGAAATTTTGGTGGGCTTTAGTTGGAGTCTCTAAATTCAATCACAGACTGGCTTTTGTTCAGGGGTAATTAGGGATTACATTTGACTCTGAATTATTGAAATTGGAAGAACTAAATGGGGCCTAGGAAATAACAACACAAAAAATCCTGAAAACTGAGGCACTCTCTTCCATACCCTAGGCACTTTGGGATTATAGCAAAAAGTCAATAATTAAACATATTGGCTTGGTTCCTGATTTTTTTTTAAACCCTTGTACTTCGGTGTATTGTCTCATAGGTGGAAGATTGGTAAGGGTGGGCAATGGGGGTCAAGTGACTTGCCAAGGGTCACACAGCTGGGAAGTGGCTGAGGCCAGGTTTGAACCTAGGACCTCCTGTCTCTAGGCCTGACTCTCATTCCACTGAGCTACCCAGCTGCCCCGGTTCCTGATTTTTTAAGTGAGTAATCAAAGGAGAGAAAACCCAAATATTGATAACTATTCTGGGAACAGAGGAGATCTGAGTTCAAACTCAGAGGACAGAAAGTAAAAATATCTGCTTTCAAAAGAGCAAAAAATAATAATAAATGATCACGAGCTCAAAAAGAATTTTAGGAAGAGCTTTGAAAAGACCTCAAAAATCAAATGAAAGATGTTGGGGGGAAAAATCAGAAAAAAATAAGAGCAAAGAAAATCAAGAAAACTATGAAAGAAAGATTAGTCAAATAGAAAATATTCATCAAAAATGAGAATTGGACAAGAAGAAACTACCAAATTCCTAAGACAATAAGAAATAACAATGCAAAATCAAAAGAATGCAATAGAATAGAATAAGGAACATCCTATAATAAAAACAACTGACCTGGGAAAGAGGTCAAAGAGAGACAATATAAGAATTGTGAGATTCCAGAAAGTTATGATTTTTTTAAAAAAGAGTTTAGGCACTACACTCAAAGAAATCATCAAGGATAAGTTTTTAAAAGGTCTAGAAGTAGAAGATAAAATAGAAATTGAAAAAATTCACCAATCACCACCACAGAGAGCACCCAAGATGAAAAATACATGGTAATAGTTTTTGCTAAGTTCTGTAGCTTCCAGGTTAAGGAGAAAATTATAATATAATCAACAAGAAAAAAAGTTTAAATTCTGTGAAGCTATAAACAGAATTATGTTATTCTTATGTTAGATTTAGTAGCTTCAATGTTAAAGAATGAGGAGCATGAAACAAAATATTTCAAAGAGCAAAGGAATTGGATTTACCACCAAGAATAAAATACCTATGTAAGAAGAGCATAATTATACAAGGAAAAAATGAATGTTTAATAAACTAAGGGATTTTCACTCTTCTTGAGGGGTGGTATTCTGTAGAAAAATCTGTTCTATAAGAAATATAAGAAGGTATCTAATGAGACCATAAAAAAGAACTTATTGGAGGCTAAATAACCTTAAAAATCAGTGGGTTAAAGAAAAAATCATAAAATCAAGAAATAATTTTTATTATAGAGAATGATAATAATTAGGCAACATACCAAAACCTATGGGATATAGCAAAAATAATAATTAGAGGAAATTAATATCTCTTAATACTTATATTAATAAATTAGAGAATGGGAAGGTCAATAAATTGAGACTGTAACATGAAATTCCTGGGTTTATTTTGTCATCTATACACCCAGATATTTTATTCTATCTGTGGTTATTTTGAATAGAGTATCTCTTTCTGTCTCTTCTTGCAGGATTTTGTTAGTAATATATAAAAATGCTGATGATGTATGTGGGTTATTTTATATTCTGCTACTTTGTTAAAATTATTGATAGTTTCAAACAACTTTTTAGTTAAATATTTAGAATTTTCCTTATATACCACCATATCATTTACAAACAGAGGTAGTTTAATTATTTCTTTGTTCATTCTGATTCTTTTTCTTCTCTTGCTAATATTGTTAACATTTCTAATACTACATATCTCCCAGATTATACCTTCTATAATGCAAAGAGGGCAGAAAGGGACTGAGACACTTATAAATAAATTCTAATAATAAAAAAGAAGAAAATAATGGTCCAAGAGCCTTAAGACTATAGTGAAAGAAATAATAGAAGAGAACTGAGCAGAACTAAATACAGAAGATGAAATCTGAATTCAAACAATGCATTGATCTCCTCCAGAAAAAAAAAATCCGAGACTATGAACTCAAAGATAAATGATAAATAAATTTAGCAATCCAATTAAAAAAAGAGCAAACAACATCAATAACAAAAGTTCTGCTAATCATCAGGAGGTGCCCACTATGTTTACTAGAAAATGAAAAGAATGGAATAATGTGTTCTACAGATGCAGTCCAGGATAACCTAGTCTGCAAATATGAGGTTCCCTATGCAGAACAAAATATGAACATTCAATATGACAGAAATGTTTGAAGCATTTATATAAAGAAAAACAGATATAATGAAATTGTTTTGCTTTTTTAATATCCCATGCAGCAGGATTACAACAGGAAAGAATAAGTGCAAGTAGCAAAATGAACAGAGTGAAAAGAGAAAGAGAAATAAGACTTCTTAAAGGTAAACAGAGAGGCAATGGTTAAGATAGAAATCTGATAGAAATAACAGTGAAGAAATGGAAAAAAGACATTACTGACAGAATCTGGTGACAATCTGCCTATGGTTGTATGCTTCTTTTATGGCACTATGTTATACAACATGGAAGGATAAAGAGGGGAGAGGAGCAGAGAAATAAGAGAGGAGCGGGTAACTAATGTACTTTATTCAAATAAAGGGTTAGCAATAAGGAGGGGGGAACCTCATATTTGCAGACTAGGTTATCCTGTACTGCATCTGTAGTTTCTTAAGTCTCAGAAAAAGCTTACATGTGAGTAGGTAAATTTGAAGATGGAGAAGATCATAAGTGATGGGGAAAGATCTTACTTTGTAAAGAGGAAGCAGTTTCACTGATGAGTATTCTTCAGGAGATGAATACCTTATACCTGATGAGGTCAGAGGATTTAGTGCCCATAAAGTCTATATGTCTTGGGAGAGGGGGAAGTTAAATGCTTGAGGCAATTGGCACCTTAAAGAGTGTAGAACATAGACACAGTAAGATTTCCAGGAAAAGGTAAAAAAAGTCAACAAAGAGGATAGAGATCAGTGAGTGGAGGGTAGGTTGGGCACTATGATAAAGAAGTGTCCTCTCTGGCACCTGCAATAATTGGCATTGCTATGAGAGTGAGTGAGTTACAATGGAAAAGAAGAATCCTTGGAGTGAGCCCTCCATGGAACTGGCAGGAAACATCTTCTATAGATAGACAGACAGACAGACAGACAGACAGACAGACAGATAGATAGATAGATAGAGCTTAGAATGGAATCCTTGGAAGCCGAGATTATATAAAGAAACCAGAAAAAGTGAGAGACTTGATGATTATAGGAATCAAGAATTATAGAATGAGATTCTAGAGTAAAAAGAAAAAAGAAGATAGATAATGAAGAAACTGGGAGAAATTCCTTTACAACAAGGAGCACAAAACATTTTAAAAATAAATGAACAGGACTAGCCTAAGGAGAGGAGAGGAAGGGAGAATTTAATTTGCTAATGGAGGATAAAAGATTGGAAGAAAAATAGGATAAAATAAAAAAAAGGATAAAGGAAATAATTAACAAAACCCTAAAACATAACAAAAATAAGAGGGGATTGAGTGAGGTAGTGTTGAGGGAGACCACTGAAACCAAGCCACCTGAAAAAAAAAAGATTAATGAAAAATAATTGAAGAGACATAATATTGTGTTCAAAGCAGAAAAGGGGGAAATCATAAAATTAAAAATAAATTATTTTAAATATAGATGGAGGAAAATATGAATCTAAATTTAGCTACAAATATGCATGGATTAAATATTCCAATAAAATGAAAAGGAGTGACAAAATGTATGGGAAAACAAATCTGTACAATATATTGGTTCCAAGAAATTTGTTCAAAAACAAAGACCTACATAAAATATAATTGAAAAGATGGAAAAAAGAAATCTACTATTCATCAAGTGAATCCAAAAAATTAAGTTATAATCATGCTAAGACAAAGCAAAAATATACATTCAAGAAATAAAAAGGATAATCAAGGAAAATGATATATAAGCTCACATCAGAAATAACTTATATGCTCCAAATACCACAGCAACTAAATTCATAAAGGAAATAGTATCTGAGTTTTAAGAAGACATATAGAGTAATGCAACGGGGGTGAGAGATTTTAATAGCCCTTTATTAGTTTTGGATAAGTCTAAAAGATAAATAAAGGGAAAATATGAAACTGAACAAATTTCTTGAGAAGCTAGATTTTTAAAAACTTATGGTATCTTCTTAAAGGGAAAGCAAAAGAATATACATATTTATCCACACTACATGGAACTTTTTCAAAAATTAACTGTAGACAAAGGCACAGAGATGTTGAAACCAATTTTTAAGAGGCAAAAATATTCAATACATCTTTCATAGATCATATTGAAACAATAATAGAAACCAGTTCATATGCCCAAAGGGCTTTAATTGACTACAAATTATGTAACCATGGGAAAATATTCTAAATTTATCAATTAATTAAATATTTAAAAAATTCTGTCTTTATCTAAAAAAATAAAATAGAAATCAGTTCATAAACCACAAATAAAAGAAAGCTCCAAATAGAAACTTAACAATAAAGTCTTAAGTAATGAGTGAGTCAAAGAACAGATCATAGAAACAACCAATAACTATGTAAAACGAATAACACTAGTAAAATAAAAAACTAAAATATCTGGAAACAAAGCAATCATTGGGATAAAATCATTCCTTTATAATCATACTTTAACAAAAATTTTTGAAGAGAAGATTAAAAATAAATATGTATTTTAAAATATAAAAAAATCAACAAATTCACCAACCTAAAATAAACACAAAAGAAGAAGTATTGGATTTAGAGAGAAAATAAATTTGAGGGAAGCATATCAATGATAAGTAAAGCTGAAAGTCGGTTCCTTGAAAAACAAAATAAATTTGATAAACCCTTTGATAATGTGATGGAAAAAAGAGAACAGAAAATCCAATCAACAAAATACAAAGTGAGTAAGATGAAATCATAGCAAAACCAGAAGAAAAAATAAATGATAATAATAATATATTTTAAATAACTATTTGTTCTCTTTTTAAAAAAGCCTGAAAACACAAAAGCAATAAAGTAATGCCTTCAAAATTTTCCCATGGTTACATAATTTGTATTCTTTCCCTCATCTAGTTCTTACCCCCTCCCATAGACAACAAGCAATTCAACTAGGTTTTACATATATCATTGTTCAAGACCTATTTCCATATTACTAATATTTTTAATAGAGTGTTCATTTTAGAGTCTACATCCCCAATCATATCCCCATCGAACCATGTGATCAAGCAGTTGTTTTTCTTCTCTGTTTCTGCTCCCACAGTTCTTCCTCTGAATGTGGACAGCATTCTTTCTCATAAGTCCCTCAGAGTTGTCCTGGATCATTGCATTGCTGCTAGTACAAAAGTCCATTATATTTGATTTTACCAAAGTATATCAGTCTCTGTGTATAAGGTTCTCCCAGTTCTGCTCTTTTCACTCTGTATCAATTCCTGGAGGTCATTTCCAGTTTACAAATTATTCCTTTGAGCACAATAGTATTCCATCACCAACAGATACCACAATTTGCTTAGTCATTCCCCAATTGAAGGGCATCCCCTCATTTTCCATTTTTTTGGCCACCACAAGGAGTGAGGCTATAAACATTTTTTTTAATTTTTTTTTTTATTTTAAACCCTTAACTTCTGTGTATTGACTTATAGGTGGAAGAGTGGTAAGGGTAGGCAATGGGGGTCAAGTGACTTGCCCAGGGTCACACAGCTGGGAAGTGTCTGAGGCTGGATTTGAACCTAGGACCTCCCATCTCTAGGCCTGGCTCTCAATCCACTGAGCTACCCAGCTGCCCCCTTATAAACATTTTTGTACAAATATTTTTTCCCCAGGCTCTTGAATGAAGTGATTTGGATGTGGCAGGAAAAATACAAATGCATGGGGAGAAAAAGAATATGCAGCCTGGCAAGCAGAGGAAGTCTTGAGATGGCAGAAGAGTCAACAGATAAAAAAAGAGCAATAGAACAACAAAGAAAGAAAATGGAAAAGGAAGCACAATGACTAATGAAGAAAGAACAGAAATAAATAGGTGTGAAATTGTCATAACAGATGTTTGACATTTCCATTCGAAGGATTTTGAGCACTATAATATGAGTATCATTTATGTGGGTATAAAAGTGTTTTTAGAATACAAACCAGCTGATGTGTTCATCAAGTCATCCAGGATATCAGGATTCTTCTATTGCTGCTTAAACTGCTGGTGGATAGGGCTTAAACAAAATGGAAAGATACAATCTTTTTCTTAATATCTTCTAAACACAAGAAAATTGATCACTGTAAAGAAGTTATTACAAATGGGATACATCAGCAATCCTTCAAGTGTGTATTTCTAGCTTGGAAAAAGTTGGGTGTAAATAATTTTCTGGTAGGAAACCTACTTTACTGTTTATTATGATTTCCTTTGATGTGTCTGAAAAATTAAATAAACAATTCTAAAGAAAAAATGATCACGTATGGTCTATAATAGGCACACAACCATGGTTCAATAATAGTAAAACAATAAACATGATTAATAATATTAAACACCAACATGTCCATAGCCAATGATCATCTCAATATAAACAGGAAAAGTCTTTGACAAAGTACAAAATACTTTTATGCTAAAAACCCTACAAAGTAGAGATATAGATGCATCTTTTCTTAAAATAACATTAAAAGATTCTATGTAAAACCAAAAATAAACATCATTTGCAATAGGGATACAATAGAACTTTTCCTCAATAAATTCAAGAGTGAAGCTAGGGTGCTCACAATCTCCTATTATTATATATAGTTCTAGAAATTCCAGCAATAGCAATAAGAAGAAAAAAGAATTAAAGTCATAATGACAGGCAAAAAGAGGATGAAACTGTTTTCTGTTGATATGATGGCTTACTTGAAAAAAACCCAGAGACTATGTAAAGATACTAATTGAGAAAATTAATAGCTTTAGCAAAGTTGCAAGCTTCAAAACTAATTCTTAAAAATCAACAGCATTTTTAAATAATGACAACAAAATTTAAGCAGCAAAAATGGAAAGTTAAATCCCATTAAAAAACTATGAAGGGCATAAACTATTTAAGGATCAACCTCTCATTACACACATTGACACACACACACACACACACACACACACACACACACACATATACACAGCTTATTTAACTTCAATTACAAAATGCTTCCTAAAAGAAATAAGCAACACTTAAATAGCAGGCACAATATTCAGTGCTCATGATTAGGCCATAGCCATAGAGTAAAAATGGCAATACTGTCAATATCAATTTATGTTTTTAATAGTTTACTAATCAATTTACTAAGATTGGATTGGGTTATATAACAACAAAATTCATACAAAAATGAAATACCAACATAAGAATAAGAATATCAATGAAAATAATGGAAATGAGTAAATGTGGGGGAAAGAGTACTTCTAGACCTCAAACTATATTGTGGAACTGATTTTTTAAAAATAAGAGGCAGATTAACAGAACAGATTAGACAAAGGAGATTCAGAAACAATAGAACTAAATAAATTAGTTTTTGAAAAAGTAGAATTCATAAATTACCTTGGGAAAAAATTTTCTGTTTGATTAAAAAAAACTATTGGGAAAACTACAAAACAGTTTAGTAGTAATTAGAATTAAACCAATACCTTACACCAGACATCACAATATACCTATAATGGATATGTAACTTTAATACTGAAAATCATATAAAAGCAATTAGGAGAGGAATGGACCATATCACTATCATAAATATGAATGAAATATATTCTTAACTATAGACAGAAACAATTACAAAAGATAAAATTTATAACTTTAATAACTTGAAAAAGATGAAATCAATGCATAGACAGATAAAAAGGACAGTTGTAGAATGTGAAAACTTCTTTCATTCCAATTTCTCTGATAAAAGCTTGCTACCCGAAGTCTCTCTCTCTCTCTCTCTCTCTCTCTCTCTCTCTCTCTCTCAAACTTTCTCTCTCTCTTTCTCTCCCTTTCTCTCATTCTGTATGTATGTATGTATGTTTGTATATATAGACAGACATATGTGAAAATATATAGTTTTCATATAATTGATTTATTCATGTGCCCTTCTAATATATAATATATAAACATACACATATATATGTATATATATTTATAATCAGCATCTAGATGAACCTGATCATTTTGTATTTCTAATATTAATATGTGTGTGACTAATAGCCATTCCAAGAGATAATTGGTCAGGAATCTGAAGAAATTGTTTTCAGTATAAGAAATGAAAAGTATTCATACCACATTAAAAAACTCCAAATTCTAATAATAAAATTAATGAAAGTAAAAACAACCTTGAGATTTCACCTCACATGCAGCATGTTGGCAAAAATTACAAAAATGGCAACAATTTATGTTGGAGGGGTAGTGGAAAGATAAACATTCTAATATATTATTAGTGGAGCTATGAGGCAGTATAACCATTTTGGAAAGCAACTTGTTATTGTGAACATAAAGTAACTAAGATGTTCATACTCTTTGAACTAGGGATTCCATAACTTGGCTCATACCCCAAGGAAGCCATGAATAAAAAGAAAATCTCCATTAAAATCTAAATATTTATAGCAGAATTTTTCATGATAGCTAAAAATTAGAAACAAAGTAGATGTCCATCATTAGGGAACAACTAAACTATCTGCAGAACTTAAGTGTAATGGAATTACTATTGTACTATAAAAATTATTTATTTGATGAATATAGAAAAGCATCAACAGAACTATATGAATTAATATAGAGTAAATAAGCAGAGCCAAGTTAATTGAATAGCTAATAATAACTAACAATACTGTAAACAGAAAAAATGAGACATCAGAAAAATCCAAAGTAAATGTAACAAAATTATGAAGATCAAGTGGGACTCAAATGAAGAGATAAAAGAAGAACCTCTGTGTGATGGGGATATGCACAGATTTTTTTAATGTGCATTTCTTTTACTGTAGACTCAGATGGCACATGACATTTAACCTTCAGAGTCTGGTGTAGCAAAGGAAGAACTATGTTGGAGAGGAAGGGAGATCCAACTCCAGTGGACAAAGGATGTATGTGCTTCCACTGTTGAAGGTGAGAGGTGTGAACTAAATTAAAAAGTTGTTACATCTCTTTTGTGCTGGGAAGAAGGGGACAGGATGAAGGCCACTCTTTCAATGTCATGGCTTTTTTGGGGGGTAGGGGAGGATGAAGAGAGACATAAAAGAAGCAGCTGGAAAAAGTTGGAATCACTCCAGTAACATGGTCCCAACTTGTGCACATATTGATCAGTTGTGCTGATTTTTATTTTCCTCTCTAAAAAATACCATTTGTCGTATGGAATGGCTCTCTGGCAAGGGGAAAGAGAGAGATAATGGGATATTATGGTGATAAAAGAAACAGAAATAATCAATAAAACTTTTCAAAAAGAAATAAAAAAAGAAATTGAGAATTTTCATTTTTGTTCCATAAAAGATACAGTTTGGAATCTATCTACAGATAAATCAACTTTATCACTTTCTCTTTCTAAACTGATTCTTCTTCAGAAGTTACTTTATCCAACCTACCTTATAAACTAGAGATTAGAATTGAACTGTTTAGAACTTTTTCACTGGACAGACATCATCTGGCCTTGATATAAGTCGAGTTTATGTTATCTCTCACCCTGAGGGACTCAGGAGGGTATTCCGAAACCACAAATTATTTGAATGATAGCATTCCTTTACCATATTGAATCTATTTGTTGTCTTTGTGACCTGAATATCAAGGAAAACCAATTTGAAGTGGGACATATTTAACTCATCTTGGTAGAGTGGAGATTATCTTAGAAGCCTTAATTTTTACTTGTTAACAATTTTACCAAGTATTGAAGAGTTTTTGATAGTTACAGATAGATGAATTTGAGAGCATGCATTATCATATAAAATACCTGAAGGAATTAACAACTAACATCAGATTCAAATCAATTCAATCAGTTTGCTCCCTCACAATTCATTACTCAAATAATACCCATAATGAGAAAGTTATTAAAAGGTGGGAAATTATTAGGATAAATGAGTTTTTGTCTCCCATCACCAATAGTGTTTTTTGATAGTAAAAAAAATATGAAACCTTTGATTTGGAGTATATTTTGAAGACAGTGGCATCTAATCATCTTTCTTCAGGCTCAAGCTCAAGCTACATTTTTCCAGACCTCTAAATGACAGGTCAAGACTACCACTTCTGGAAAGCCTTCTCGCAGTAAATCTTAGATAGTCTATACCAACTACTATAAAAACCAACAACTTTAAAGTTTGTATCTCTGGTAGAGAACCTACTATTATCCCATGTTATAGCTGAAGGGTCTGAGATGGTAAATGACTGACCAAAGTCCCATAAGTATCAAATATGGTAAGACTCAACTAGGTGGGACTGACATCAAGTATGTTATATTTTTTGTGTTTATTTATACTTATCCATTCCACATTTTTCTGTTAATAGTATGATTAGCTGTCTTGACTCTTCATTAAGTTTTGCAAAGATAGAAATTGGGACTCTTCTTTCCTTTATACTTTATGCTATTCTCTTTTACCATTTAATAATTTCTGAATTAACCCATGTTATGTAGTCACTTAAACAATAAAACCTTTACCTTTCATCTTAGAATCAATACCATGTATTGGTTCCAAGGCAGAAGAGTGGTAAGGGTTAGGCAATGGGAGTTGAATGACTTGCCTGGGGTCACACAAGTAGGAAGTGCCTGAGATCACATTTGAACCCAGGACCTCCCATCTCTGGGGCTGGATCTCAATCTACTGAGCCACCCATGGTCACTTTTAAAGATCTGTAACCTACAGACACAAAACTTCTCCTTCCCTGAAGTATATTTCTGAGTTATTCATCAGATCTTCTTGCTACAAAGGAATGCTATAAAAAATTAAACCCAATATTCAAAAAATTTTAATTCATTCAATGATTAGAGGGAGACATGATTAATATTCATATGATTTTATGAACTAAACAAATTAACTGAATACATAATATGAATTGGCAATCAATTCCCAAAGTATTGGAAAGGAATTAAATATATTTGCATGGTAACATTATTAAATAAAAACATCATTGTTCTTTGATTATTTAAAAAAGCATTTTCAGATGTTCTATTATGGAAGTTCATCATTATGAATGTTGATTGTCATTATTCAAGAATTTAAAATACAGATAGTGACTCTTAGACACCCTGGAAAAAAGTTTGAGGGGAAAGAGGTTGTTTTGTTTTTAATAAATCTGAATCAGTTCTTTGACCTGGCATTTACCTCCTCATAAAAGTAGAATGGAGAATGGGGAAAAACTTCTTGCTGTTTGCAGGATTTCAAGAAAACAACCATTTACCAGACCTGAAATTGTAAATACCATCAGATTCTAACAATTCTCCATAGTTCTGTGATTTTCTTATCAGGAAGAAAATTTTCATGAAAATCTGCAGTCAGAGTTTGCAGGTAACCAGCAACACTTCCAATCTGTGTTCATAAAACTTCACTGAGTCACAGCCAATCATTTTATTGAATATAATTCCCTCTGCTGCAAAGCCCACTGAGCCAGAATATAATATCTCAGATAGATAAGTTTGTTCTTACCTACATCTCAACAGTGCTAATAATGCCAGAATACTACTCTCCAGCTAAAGCTTGTCTGGTATTGACAAAGAAAACTAAATACATTTGAGACCACAAGTGGAAATATAAAAATATTACTTATGAATTTCATTCCCCATTACTATCAATTAAATCTATTTTTTTAAACTTCTGACAGCAGATATGGGGCTCCAAGTCATCATATGTTAATGGAGTTTCTTTTTGGAGTGATGGTAATTATATACAATATGCATTATAGACAGATATGATAGCTCGGATTTTAGAAATAATAATGCCTTTCTATTCCTTCATAAAGATAAAAGGGTTTCTCCTCTACACAGAAGACAACATTAGGTATTTTAGATTTCTAAGCTCATCACAACCTCTTTCATCTCTAGACTCTTGAATAACTTATATGTTGGATAGGGAGGGGTTTTTTTTAACTTTCCATAGAAAAAAAGTTTTTAACAGCTCTGTAAATCTCCTCAGAAATAGCTAAATGCCCAGAGTAGACTGAGAAAGGTGCACCTAGGTGTGAGCTAATCAGACCTAGGGTGCTGAATACTCCCTTCAAAAGATTCTTGGATTTCTTATCATCTGAGTTTTCTTAGTTGCCATGGTAAGTTTTTACCTCTGATGCACCAGAAGACAAGACTAGAACAAGAATCATGATTTATGGAAATGTAACTTTTTCTCATGTTAAAAAAAAAGATAGAAATAGTAAAAATTCTTATTTCATGGGCTTGAAAAGATTAAAAGATAAAAATAAATGGGAGAGTTTGAATACAGAAACTATAGAAAAAAACTTTTGCCCACATTTCTATTGTAGGAGATAACCACGAAAATCTCACCCACAGAAGACATTTTTAAAATAAACATATACTTTCACATATGTGTGTATATACATTCTGAATTATCCAGATACCTAATTTTTTCTCCAAAGAGAGTAGTTTATCTCTTTCACATGTCAGAATCGACTGCTCCTTATATGAAATGCTAAGTCTCTTGCTTTTAAATGAAGTTCTCTTATATCCACATTCCTTTAACCCTCCCCTCCAACATATTGTGTTATTGTCTCACATTCAAAAGTCTACTCCTTTCTTCCATGTAAACATAAATTGTATAGGCAGCTATATGGGACAGTGGATTAAGTACTGGATGTGGAATCAAGAAGACCTATGTTCAAATCTAATCTCAGTCACAATACTAAGGTGATTCTGGGATAATCATTTAATCTCAGTCTGTAACATTTTCCTCACCAGTAAAATGGATATAAAAGAATCTATCTACCAGAGTTCCTGTGAGGATAATATAAAATATTTTGAAACATTTTGTGTATCTTAAATCTTTTATAAATACCAGCTATTATTATTATTATTATTATTATTAATTCCTCCCTGGCATTCAAAATCCTCCATAATCTGGTGCCAGTCTATTTGCGTGTTTAATCTTTTTTTTTTTTATTTCTCTATCTTCCTCCCATATGAAGAATGCTCTCCAGCTCACATTCTTATCTCATTGTCTCACAATTACCTGTCTTTTTTTCCCCCATCCTTCCATGCATGGAACAGATGGTTCTCTTTGACTTTCCTATCCCCAATGGAATCTTTGCTTTATCTTGGACTTTTACTTCAAGGTACATATCAGATGATCCCTATTCTCTGATGCCTTCCCTGAACCCCTGCTTTCCCCATAAAATGAAAGGGATTTCATTTCTTCAAGGTTCTACTAACATTTTACCTAGATTTTATCTTTAAACTTTTCTTGCTCTCCCTTGTCATATTTCATAGCATCCTTGTCAATCTCTGTCTCCTCCATTATATTTTAATTTTCTTAATACCAGGATTTATATTAACTTTTCTTTTAAAAGGGGGAACTTAAGAAAAGTCTGCTATATTGAATTTGTTGAACATTTTTCATTCTAGGAAAGAAAAAAATTGTGTTAAAAACTTGATTTTTAGAATCACTCTCCTGATTTGACATTTTCCCAGATTGAGGTCTTACTTACCAATATACTTTCCAGGAAAAGCTTTGCATTCTGCTGCCCATAATAACAGAAAGTACAGGACTACCTGGAATATAATACCTTATATATCTTTTAGATAAAAAGATTTGAGAATGAAACACTGAGAGTGATATGCCAACTTATAGGCATTGTGGAAGCAGGGACCAGGATAAAAATGGAAAACATAAGGTAGATGTGTCCTTAAACTATGGCAAACCAACAGCCTTGTAAACAATGCTTTGTGAATCCACCAAGCACATTGAAAACCTGAAACAGATCAGGCAGGAAACTAAAATGGGACCAAAGAGAGAAATCTAACTCCAGCCTCAAATAGCATGGCCTGCTTGAAAACTGTTCATGGTACAGTGATGTTGATTTCAGAGGAGCAATGCAATTAAGTGGCTGGGTTAAATGATGGCCCTATGCAGATGGGTACGGAATAACAGGCTGAGTAAAAAGAACAAAATCAAAATAGGAATGATCTGATCTGCTAAATGGGGTATTGCTATAGCATATGGCTGAGAAAAGAGTAACTGTGGAAAGAAAGAAAGGAAGGAAGGAAGGGAGGAAGGGAGGAATGAAGGAAGGGAGGAAGGAAAAGAAGAAAAGGATGGAGGGAGAGAAGGAGAGAGGGAAAGAGGTAGGCAGGAAGAAAAAGGAGTAAGGGAAGAAGGTAGGGATAGAGGGAGAAACAAAAAAACAAAGAATTCCCTGGGGCTTTTAGTCCAGGTACCATAAATAAAAAGACTGTGACAATCAGCTATAACTTCTTAGCTGGTCTCTTGTACAATTCATTCCCTATTAACCTTTTTTTTTCCTCAAGTAGAAGACATCTGTGATTTCAGGCATAGGAAAAAATCCAAAGGGGCAAAGCAGAGAAGAACAAGCTACATGATAAATGAACTCAAAATGAAACTCTGTAAGTACCATCAGAAGGAAATGGGGATGTTTATCCTGAAGAAGAGAACACCAGGGTGTTTTCAAATAATTAAAGGGTCATTATTTAGATAAAGCCTTGGACTAATTCTATATTACTCTAGTGGGACATAATTAAGACCAATGGGTACAAATATCATGGAGGTGGGAGGTAGTTCAATGTAGTAAAAATTTTCCTAACAATTAGAACTGTCTTAAATTAGAGCATACTCTTTTATGTAGCAATGTCCAACATAGTCTAGGTGAGAGGGTCTGAAGTGAGTTAAACATTTAGATACATAACCTCTAAATTTCTTACACATTCTAAGACTACTTAAATCTATGATCAATTTAGGAAAATGTATGCTGGGAAAAAGTATGGAGCCATTTTCTGGAATAGAAATATGGAAGATGGAGTAATTCTAAGCCCTGTAATGAATGAAAAAAATTTTTAAAATGAACTTGGATATATAGAAGAGTATAAACATAGCTAAACCAAACGAGCCTGATCAAATTCTTAGAGGAAAACGAAAGCAATGGGGCTATTCTTCCAAATTAAGTGTAAAATTCTCAGTTGAGTCAAACTTGCAATAAAAAGTAATGGAAATATGTGAAGCAGAGCATGGCTCTCTATCTTTCAGGAACATTTCAATGTACTTCAAGACTTGAATGAAATAGACATTAGAAAAGTTCAATGCAAATAAGAATGAGACATAGGAGAGTTACAGAGAAGTATATGCCCTCCAGAAC
Source organism: Gracilinanus agilis (assembly GCF_016433145.1). Classification (NCBI taxonomy): domain Eukaryota; kingdom Metazoa; phylum Chordata; class Mammalia; order Didelphimorphia; family Didelphidae; genus Gracilinanus; species Gracilinanus agilis. The sequence goes on along the minus strand of NC_058131.1, from coordinate 396,669,639 downwards.
ATGGGAATTTACTGGTACCATTTTAGAATTGAAACTCCAAGTATATTGTTATATAGGTTATTATTCGTTCCATTTTACATTTTGTTGTTTTGCTTATCTAAACTTGAACTCTCTGATTCAAATTTCATTCAGACTTGCTATAATTCATTTGGGAAAAAATATTTCTATTGAATATGTCCTGGGGCTATGACAGTATTTACTTTTATTATTTAGGTCTATAAGAATGTATTGAAGAGTAAAAGCTAATTACTGAATTTTAATTGATAGTAATCATCATCAGAAATCATCAAATGGGGGGATTTTCAAATTATCTTCTTGATTTCTTAGTTTTAAGAAAATGATAGAGAAAATGTTAATTATGCAAATAAGTCTTAAAGTGGGTTGAGCATTTTTTTTCTAGATATGGTTCTTAAATATTTACAAGACATCCTTGGGTATATGTATCTTCAAAATTTTATAAAGTGAAAATGGAAATTGAAAAGATCATTACCAATATGAGTTACAAAGGTTGAGATATTTGACTTTCACAAAATGAATTCATTAAATATTTCTTAAACAGATAATTTTATAGGTTCAAGCCCTTTTGTTATGACTGCAGCAAAAAAAGATGAAAGACATAATATTGCTATCAAAGTGCTTACAATCTAATAATTTTTATTTTTTAGAAAAGTTATCCATGATTACATGATTCATGTTCTTACTTTCCACTTAACCCCCCCGACATCCTCCCCCCACCACAGCCAAACGTGTGTTTCCATTAGTTTTAACATGTGTCATTGATCAAGACTTATTTCCAAATTGTTGATAGTTGCATTGGTGTGGTCGTTTCGAGTCTACATCCCTAATCATGTCCACCTCAACACATGTGTTGAAGCGGTTGTTTTTCTTCTGTGATTCCACTCCTGTAGTTCTTCCTCTGAATGTGGGTAGCATTCTTTTCCATAAATCCCTCAGAATTGTCCTGGGTCATTGCATTAACTGCTAGTACAAACGTTCATTACATTCGATTTTACCACAGTGTATCTGTCTCTGTGTACAATGTTCTTCTGGCTCTGCTCCTTTCACTCTGCATCAATTCTTGGAGGTCTTTCCAGTTCACCTGGAATTCCTCCAGGTTATTATTCCATTGAGCACAATAGTATTCCATCACCAGCATATACCACAATTTGTTCAGCCATTCTTCAATTGAAGGGCAGACCCTCATTTTCCAGTTTTCTGCCACCAAAAAAAGCGCAGCTATAAATATTTTTGTACAAGTCTGTTTATCTAAGATCTCTTTGGGGTACAAACCCAAAAATGGTATGGCTGGATCAAAGGGCAGGCAGTCTTTTATAGCCCTTTGAGCATAGTTCCAAATTGCCATCCAGAATGGTTGGATCAGTTTACAATTCCACCAGCAACACATTAATGTTTCAATTTTGCCCTATCCCTTCCAACATTTATTACTTGCCTCTGCTATTATTTTAGCCAATCTGCTAGGTGTGAGGTGATACCTCAGAGTTGTTTTGATTTGCATTTCTCTAATTATTAGAGATTTAGAACACTTTCTCATGTGCTTATTGATACTTTTATTTCTTTATCTGAAAATTACCTATTCATGTCCCTTGCCCATTTATCAATTGGGAATGGCTTGATTTTTTATAAAATTGATTTAACTCCTTGTATATTTGAGTAATTAAGACACCCCATCAGTTTTTCATTAGAAAAATTTTTCCCCAATTTGTTGTTTCCCTTCTGATTTTGGTTGCATTGTTTTTGTTTGTACAAAAACTTTTAAATTTAATATGATCAAAATCATTTATTTTACATTTTGTAATTTTCTCTAACTCTTGCTTGGTTTTAAAATCTTTCCTTTCTCAGAGATCTGACAAGTATAATATTCTGTGTTCACTAAATTTATTTATAGTTTCCCTCTTTATATTTAAGTCATTTAACCATTTTGAATTTATCTTGGTGTAGAGTGTGAGATGTTGATCTAAACATAATCTCTCCCATATTGTTTTCCAACTTTCCCAGCAGTTTTTGTCAAATAGTGGATTTTTTCCCAAAAGTTGGGCTCTTGGGGTTTATCATAGACTGTCTTGCTGAAGTCACTTACCCCAAGTCTATTCCACTGATCCTCCCTTATATCTCTTAGCCAGTCCCATATTTTTTTGATGACCACTGCTTTATAGTATAGTTTAATTTCTGGTACTTCTAAGCCACCTTCCTTCATGTTTTTTTTTTTTCGTTATTTCCCTTGATATTCTTTTTTTTTCATTTTCCTTCCCCTGTGTAATTGTGTTTATTTATTTATTGGATTTAAATATTTTATTTGTTTAGAAAAATTTTACATGATTACATGATTCTTGCTTTTACTTTCTCCTTCACCACCCCCACCCCCATATCCAACACACATTTCCACTGGTTATAACATGTGTGAAATATCAAGACTTATTTATAGGGACTTGCAGGTTAAGATGGCAGCAGAGTAAAAAGCCGCTGCTTAACCTCTCCTAACCCAAACATATAGGACTCCTCAAGAGGACATAGAAACAAATGCAGATGAAGTAAGGGACCTCACAACAGGAGGCAACATTGAAGGGTCAAAGCCAGCTCACAACTGTTAGAGCAAGTTTGGGGCACCTATTAAGTCCTTGGCAGCTACCTGGTATCACCAGGTCCTGCTCCTGAGAGAAGCAAGACTTATGACCCCAAGAGGCTAAAGAACCAGACTTTGAACACAAATCTTTAAGTGTAGGTGTGGATGCAGGCAGGGACACAGACACAGAAGCTTACCCTGAGCCCAGGAGTGGACCTTGGGTGGGGACTCAGGGCAGAGGGGTGCATAACTGTGGATGCAGCACCCTGAGACTGTTAAAGGAGCTTCAGGCAGAGGAACAAGCAAGGGGACCATCAGGAGGCTTGACCATGAGAACAACTAGACCTGAGAATTCAGGAGCCTAAACAGCGCACACAGACCCTGAGCATGAGGATAAATCTGAGAGGGCCCTGGGCTAACAATGGCAAGCAGCCAAAGAACCCCAAAAGAGAAAGATCAACAAGAAGAAACCTTTAACACTCGACAACTTTTACACAGAAAAAATACAGACAACAGAGCAAACAGCAGAGGAGAACAAACAAGTAATCAAATCCAAACGTTCCCCCCCAAAATGAAAATAGGTTACAAGTGCTAGAAGAGTTTAAATCTGAGATCAAGAGAAATATAGAAGATATTTGGTGAGAGAAGTGAGAAATCACTCAAAAGTAAATTAATAGGTTAAAAGATAGAAACTCCCAATTGGAAACCAAAACTAAACAGCTGGAAAATAGGATGGACCAAATCAAAAAGGAAAATTATGAGATTATAACAAAAAATCAGTCTCTAAAGACCAGAATTGGGCAAGTAGAAGCCAATGATCTTTCAAGACAGCAAAAACAAATAAAGCAAACTCAAAAGACTGATAAAATAGAAGGAAACACAAAGTATCTCAATGAGAAAGTGACAGATCAAGAAAACAGGGCTAGAAGAGAAAATCTGAGAATCATTGGTCTCCCTGAAAAAGCAGAAATTAATAGAAATTTGGACTCCATACTAAAAGAAATTATTCAGCAAAACTTCCCTGAAGTTCTACAAGAGGGCAATATAGACATTGAAAGGATCCGTAGATCAACCTCTAAACTAAACCGTGAAAAGACAACCCCCAGGAATATAATAGCCAAATTCCAAGTTTCCAAGTAAAAGAAAAAAATTTTACAAGAAGCCAGAAAGAGACAATTGAGATATCAAGGAGCAACAATCAGGATAACACAGGATCTGGCTGCCTCCACACTACAAGAATGCAAGGTTTGGAATATGATATTCAGAAAGACAAGAGAACTGGATCTACAACCGAGGATCACCTACCCATCAAAACTAATTATATACTTCCAGGGGGAAAGTATGGGCATTCAACAAGATAGAAGATTTCCAAGTATTTGCACAGAAAAGACCAGGAATAAATGGAAAGTTTGATATCCAACCACAAAAAAAAAACAAAACAAAACAAAAAACAAAAAAAACCAAGAGAAACATGGAAAGGTAAATAAGAAACAGAGGGGAAAGAAAGAAAACTCTTATTTTTAAATTTGCCTCTTTAAGGGCTTCAATAAGATTTAATTATTTGTATTCCTATATGGAGAAATGTTATGTGCAATTCTCTGTAGTGAACTCTATTCACTATTATAGTGTTCACTATTATAGTGATTAGAAGAATTATTCATAGGGAGAGGTTGGAGGTCTAAGATGATATGGGGGTGGTGGAGAAAGAGGGGGGTGAATGGTAGATGGCACCAAGAGAAACTTGAATAAATAAGAAAAATAAGATATTCTATTACACACAAAGACGGCATGGGAAGGGGAGGGGATGAATACTATTATAAGAAGGAGAGGAAGAGAACATTAAGAGGTAATATTTAAACCTTACTCTCAGCAGAATTAACCCTGAGAGGGAAGATAGGTATATCCATTGGGATATAGAACACTATCTAACCCTACTGAGAAAGTCAGAAGGGATAAACCAAGGGGAGTAGGGGAGTGGGGAGGTAAAAAAAAAGGGAGGGGAGAAGAATGGGGAAGGAATTCATTAGGCCTTAAAAATAAAAAGAGGGGAATAATAAAGGAGGGGAAGAAAGAGAAGTAAATCAAGGGAGGGGACAAGAGTTACTGGTTTAAAACAAAGCACTCTTTTAAAAGGAAATAGAATAAGAAGAAGGGGTAGAACTAGGAGAAGATACCAAAATGTTGGAGAATACACAATTGTTAATTATAACTCTGAATGTGAATGGGACGAACTTGCCCATAAATCGGGAGCAATATATAGAAATGCTGATGATTTATGTGCTTTTATTTTGTATCCTGCAACTTTGTTAAAGTTGTTGATTATTTCTACTAGCTTTTTAGTTGATTCTCTAGGATTTTTAAGTATATCATCATATCATCTGCAAAGAGTGATAGCTTAGTTTCCTCATTGCCTATTTCAATTCCTTCAATTACTTTTTCTTCTCAAATTACTACTGCTAATGTTTCCAGTATAATGTTAAATAATAGAGGTGATAATGGGCATCCTTGTTTCACACCTGATTTTACTGGTAAGGGTTCTAATTTATCCCCATTGCATATGATGCTTGTTGATTGTATATATATATATATATATATGCTGTTTATTATTTTTAGGAAAGGTCCTTCTATTCCTATACTTTCCAGTGTTTTCAGTAGGAATGGGTGCTGCATTTTGTCAAAGGCTTTTTTAGCATTTATTGAGATAGTCATGTGACCTTTGCTTGTTAGCTTGTTGATATGGTCAATTATGTGGATGGTTTTCCTAATGTTGAACCATCCTTGCATTCCTGGTATAAATCCGACCTGATCATGTTGAATAATGTTCTTGATCACTTGCTGAAATCTTTTTGCTAGTATTCTATTTAAGATTTTTGCATCTATATTCATTAATGAGATTGTTCTGTAGTTTTCTTTCTCTGTTTTTGATCTACCTGGCTTTGTAATCAGTACAATATTTGTGTCATAAAAGGAATTTGGTAGGACTCCTTCTTTGCTTATCATATCAAATAATTTGTAGAGTATTGGGATTAGTTGATCTTTGAATGTCTGATAGAATTCACTTGTGAATCCATCAGGCTCTGGTGATTTTTTCTTAGGGAGTTCTTTGATGGCTTGTTCAATTTCCCCTTCTGATATGGGATTATTTATGTATTCTATTTCTTCTGTTGTTAATCTCGGCAGTTTATATTTTTGTAAATATTCATCCATGTCTCCTAAATTGTTATATTTATTGCCATATAATTGGGCAAAATAGTTTTTAATGATTGCCTTAATTTCCCCTTCATTAGAGGTGAGGTCTCCCTTTTCATCTTTGATACTGTTAATTTGGTTTTCTTCTTTCCTTTTTTATTAGATTGACCAGTACTTTGTCTATTTTATCTATTTTTTTCAAAATACCAGCTTCTAGTCTTATTTATTAATTCAACAGTTCTTTTACTTTCGATTTTATTAATTTCTCCCTTGATTTTTAGTATTTCTATTTTAGTTTTCATCTGGGGATTTTTAATTTGTTTGCTTTCTAATTTTTTGAGTTGCATGCCCAATTCATTAAACTCTTTGTCAAATAGTGGATTTTTGTCCCAAAAGCCGGGATCTTTGGGTTTATCAAAAACTGTATTGCTGAGGTCCCTTACCCCTAGTATATTTCACTGATCCTCCCTTCTGTCTCTTCGCCAGTACTATATTGTTTTTTTTTAACTCTTAACTTCTGTGTATTGGCTCCTTGGTGGAAGAGTGGTAAGGGTGGGCAATGGGGGTCAAGTGACTTGCCCAGGGTCACACAGCTGGGAAGTGTCTGAGGCCGGATTTGAACCTAAGATCTCCCATCTCTAGGTCTGACTCTCAATCCTCTGAGCTATCCAGCTGCCCTGTAGTACTATATTATTTTGGTGACTACTGCTTTATAGTACAGTTTAAGATCTGGTACTGCTAGGCCAACTTCCTTCATATTTTTTCATTATTTCCCTTGATATTCTTGGTCTTCTGTTCTTCCAAATGCACTTTGTTATAGTTTTTTCTAATTCAGTAAAAAAGTTTTTTGGTAGTTTCATAGGAATAGCACTAAATAGGGAAATTAATTTGGGTAGTATGGTCATTTTTATTATTTAGCTCGTTCTACCCATGAGCACTCAATTGTTTTCCAATTGTTTAGATCTAGTTTTAATTGTGTGGAAAGGGTTTCATAGTTGTGTTCTTATAATTTCTGTGTTTGTCTTGACAGATAGATTCCTATGTATTTTATATTGTCTAGGGTGATTTTAGAATCAGTACTTTTTATTGGTTCCAAGATAGAAGACTGGTAAGGGCTAGGCAATTAGGGTCAAGTGACAAACCCAGAGTCACCGAGCTAGGAAGTGTCTTAGATCAGATTTGAACCCAAGACCTCTTTTCTGTAGCTCCTGATTCACTGAGCCACCTAGCTGCCCCCTAAATTTTTTTTTCCTTAGTGAATGTTTGTGTCTCTTTCTCCATATGCCAATTCTGCCTTGTAAGTGTTTCTTTTCTTTAATGCTTTTTTGTTTATCTTTTTTTTTCCATTTTGAGCATTTTGTTTATTAAGGTATTCATTTCTTCAGCATTTTTGTGCCTTATTTATGAAGTTGTTGACTATCTTTTCATGACTTTCCTGTAGTACTCTAATTTCTTTTCCCAATTTTGTCTTATTTCCTTATTTGATTTTAAAATGCTTTTTGAGCTCCTCCATTAATTGTTTATAGGTTTAAGAGCAATTCATATTTCCCTTGGAGGCTTTGGATGCAATTGTATTGACTTTCTTTTCTTCTAAGTTTGTGTTTTGGTCTTCCCTGTCACCAAAATAACTTTCTAGGCTGAGTTTATTTTTTGTTTGCTCCTTTTCTTGTCTTCTTCTTTTCTTTTAACTTTAAAAATGCTATTAAACTTGGGCTCTTGTGGTGAAGAGAACACCGCTCCAAGCTTCAGGTTCTTTGAGCAGCTGCTTCAGGACTGGCTCTAGGGGTCTATTTTCTTTTTGTTCTTCCAAGGTATTATGATAAAGAGTCATGTTTAATACTCTCCCAGCCTCTATTCTTGTCTGTGAGTAACCACAAACACTCTTTTTTCCCTTGGAATTGGTACTAAAGTTGACCCTGTTTGATTGTGGCCACTAGCACTGGTATATGCTGGTGCTCCTCCTTACTCTGAGACCATGCCCTAGGACTATAACCTGCCTCTATGTATGTGCATTGTAACAAGAGTCTTACACCCAGAACCAGCAACAGAACCCCTGTTATTTCCTTCTAAGCAGCTGTCCAATTCTACTCTTACCATCTGTGGTTGAGCTCCAGAAGTCTTTGCTATTGATTCAATCACAGCCAAGGCCTGCCTTGGAATCCTGCTTTGTATTTCATTTCTGCTCCAGTGCAATAGAATTTTTGTGCCAGCTTTCTTAGTTGTTTGGGGCTGAAAATTATTTTATCTCATCTTTTTGGGGGGTTATGTTACTTCAAAATTCATTTTGAGGCATTATATCATAGTTTCTTTTAGGGTAATTTGGTAGAGATCAGTTGAGTCTATGTGTCTTCTCCATCAACCTGGCTCCCTCCTCGCTCCAAAACATCCTTTACTCAGGAAGTTTACAATCTAATATGGGAGACAATATGCAAACTATACAAACTATATATGTATATATATGTGGTGTTTGTGTGCTTATATAGGGACAATTTGAAATAATTAACTGAAAGATACTAGAAATAAAAGGTGGCAGTAATGCACTGCAGTAAAAGGTGTGACTTTAGTTAGATCTTGAAGGAAACCAGGAAATTCATGAAGTAGAGATGAGGAGGAGAATATTGCAAATATGGGGGACAGCCAGTAAAAATGCCCAAAGAATGACTTGTTAGAATAGCAAGGAGGCCAGTGTCATTGAATTAAAAATACACAGGAGAGTATGATTTATAAGAATAAGAGAAACATAGAGGGGAAGGCCAAGTAATAAAGGGTTTTAACTCCAAACATGTGTAAATAGAATTAGCTCTAGTCCATTCATAGTCAAAACTCTACCTACCGGAGATGATGTCATCCCCACCTCCCATAGTAGGGAGGGGAGATGAGTTACCCACACGTGACAACAAGTAACAAATCAAGAACAAAGGACTGCCCTGCAGGCAGTCCACATCTGTGTAGAGGCTGCCATTTGTCCACTTGAATTAGAGGTGGACCCACAGGAAGTGACAAGAGACACTATCTCTTCAAGTATGTTGGTTACTTCCTGCTAATGGAGTTCCCGCTTTGAACTTGGTGCTGAAGGAGCTCAGATGAGACCTCAGGCTGCTTCTACTCTGAATGGTCACGTGGGTAAGTTAGGCTGACTTCCTTGGCCTACCTTGGCGTTTTTCCAAGACTCTACCTTAAGTAGGTTCCGGCCTATCTGACTGCTAGGCCTTGTGGCTTGTAGCCTAATTTATTTAGCCTTTTAACCTTCTCTCTCAGTCCAGGCCTCTGCAGGCCTGGACTAGCCTCTCCCTCTTTTTATTTCCTTACCTTTTACCTTCCTAATTGTAAATAAACTACCTTAAACCTGATGCTGACTTGGGTCTATTTTAATTACTGAATCAATCTGAATTGTTGATTCCTGGCTGCCACACTTTAAATATATATCTATAAATACTTAAAATCTCCCTCTTACAAACAGAAATTTGATGTTGGCAGCAATAGAATCTGTTGAAGTTAATTGAATAGTGGGTTGGGGGAGGGTTAACATAGTCAGATCTCTGCTTTAGCAAGATCACTTTGGTAACTGAGTGAAAAGTATACCAGAGAGAGATTTGTGACAAATATAGGCAGGTTAACACAATAGTCCTGGTCTGAAGGGATGAGGGTCTGCACTAGGATGCTGGCAAATGAGAAGAAAAGGAGATAATGTGAGAGGAGAGAAGAATTGAAGAATATTATGGAAGAGATGTTTTTCTGTTCAGCTATTTCAGTCTTGTCTGACTCTTGGTGACCCCATTTGGGTTTTCATGGCAAAGATACTAGAGTGGCTTGCCATTTTCTTCTCCAGCTCGTTTTATAGATAAGGAATCTGAGGCAAACAGGGTTGAGTGATTTACCCAGGGTCACAAAGCTAATCCAGGACCACCAGTACTGTATCCAATGTGCCAGCCAAGCTAAACCAGGTCAAATATTGGTGAAAGGGAAGTTGAGATAGAGTGAAGCGTTAAAGATGACACCTAGATTACATAGATAGTGTTGGCCTTGACAGTAATAGGGAAGTTAGAAAGAAGAGAAAGTTCAAATAACTCTCTGATACATGGAATGTGAGATGTGAGTGTTCAAAAAGAAACTTTCAAAGGAATATAAACTAGCTGAACCCAAGAGGTATAATTTGTTTGTAACAAAGTGGATAAAGTTGTATCTTCAAATGTATTTATGGCAACAGAACTGGATTATGTAAATATACCTGTGCTGAACAAATTAGAATCAATACTGTGTATTGTATCCTGTCTCCAGGCCTGGCTCTCAATCCACTGAGCCACCTAGCTACCCCTCCCCCATCTAAAATTATTAAAGGAGAAGATTTAATTTTCAATTTAAATGTCTTCTTGTTATTTTCTATAGTTTTTTACACTATAATGTCTAGTAAGAAAATAGAGCTTTCAATCCCAGGAGTAGAGTGCAAATGCTTGTATCACATTTTTCATTTCTCCCTTGGTAGACTCATTCTCCAAGGGTGAAAACAGATCTGTGAAAAATGATACTTTGCGTGTGACAACACATTATTAGTAAAATGTCCTGTTATTGATGATTTAGATAAACAATCAAATAGAGAGAAATTTAAATTTATCCACATAAATATTCTACTTGCACTATTGTTGAATGCTGCATTCCTATTCTGTGAGTGCTAGTAACCACCATATTTATTACTTATGCCTTAGTGTCCTGTTAAAAGGCAGCTCTAGCTGAAAGCTACATGAGCTCTGCCAAAAACATAATGAAGCATCCTGAATCATTATGCCTTAGAAGAGTTTAATCAGACATGCAGTGATCTGTATGAGCTCTGGAGGCATCTTCAAAGCTGAAATCCACCGTGAACAACTATCAAATGAACATCAACATGAAAGCTTCATTTATAAGGGGAAGATAGCTTGGCTTTTATTATTATGTTCCTACTCTCTTCTAGTGGCATTATTTCTTTTTGTAACATGTTGGGACCTGCTACCAGTAGGGAGATGGGATAGGTTGACTGTATCACCCAGCATTCTTCCCCTATCAGATTTGTAACTCATGCTTCAGCCCCTACTTACTATGGCTATTCTTTCTAGATCCAAATGTTATTCCACTCAAAAGTCAAAATTAAACAAATTCAATTAGATGTACAAAGGCATGATACAAATCAAGACAACAGTTGAACATATTGCCCTCCTGTCACCCAAACAAACTACCATACTTTCTTTTAAATCCCAAGAAAAGATTATACAACCAATATCTCTCCCATTTCCTTGCTGCTTCTTTATATAGGAAGGGGAAGAGAAAACTAGGCAGTGCTGTTGTTGTTCAATCATTTAAGTTGTATCTGAATCTTTATGACCCCATTTTGGGTTTTCTTGGCACAGATACTGGAGCAGTTTGCCACTTTCTTCTCCAGGTCATTGTAAAGATGAGGAAATTGAGGCAAACGAAGTTAGTGATTTGCCCAAATTTACAAAACTACTAAGTCTCTGAAGTCAGATATGAATTCAGGAAAAGGAATCTTCCTGACTTGGTACTCTATCCACTGTATCATCCCTTCTTACAAATGTGTATGTTATCAAAAATAGCGGAAAAGACATGATCTCTCAGTTATTTATGCCAGTAAATAAATAATTAATTTATACCAATTAATTTTAGGTTATCCACGCTGAGACTGGTCAGGATCACAGAGGCTTTTGTTGATTTTCATGGTTGTAGGTCTACAGGCAAACAGGATGGAAAGGTTACAAGCCTCAGAATCCTTGAAACTCTAACATCTGACTCATGTACTAACACTGTACAAGCTATTAAAAAACTATTCACATTTCAGAACCAAAAAGGGGATTTTGGTCAAATACTATATAGACTAATATCTACAAGGTGCCACTTGACTGTAATAAAACTAACGACAATGGCAAGGGGACAGATGTGACAGTGTACTATCCAAGGATAGCATATTTAATTGCCTGGTCTTTACCTTCATGATCTATGCAATCTTAAAATCAACATATCATCCCAAACCAAAACTCATTATTTTTCTTCCTAAATGCTACCTTTGCCATCCCTAAAACTTTGAAGTGCCACACTATCTTCCTTTCTTATTGATTAATTAAGAACATTTTCCCGTGGTTACATGATTCATGTTCTTTCCCTCTTCTCCTCCCAAATCCCCTCCTATAGCCAATGCACAATTCCACAAGGTTTTACATATGTCATTGATCGAGATCTATTTCTATATGATTGATATTTGCTTTAGGGTGATCATTTAGAGTAGTGATTGCCAAAGTGGGCACCACTGCCCCCGGTGGGTGCTGCAGCGATTGGGGTGGGATGGTGATGGCCACAGGTGCATTTATCTTTCCTATTAATTTCTATTAAAATTAAAAAAAATAATTTCTATTAAAATTAAAAAAATTAATTTCCAAGGGCTCTAAGAAATATTTTTTTCTGGAAAGGGGGTGGTAGGCCAAAAAACTTTGGGAACCACTGATTTAGAGTCTACATCCCCAATCATATCCCCATCGAAGCATGTGATCAAAAGGTCTTTTTTCTTCTGTGTTTCTGCTCCCACAGTTCTTTCTCTGGATGTGGATAGTGTTCTTTCTTATAAGTCCTTCAGAATTGTCCTGGATCATTGCATTGCTCCTAGTAGAGAAGTTAATTACATTTGATTGTTATTGCATCTTCTCAGTTCCTAAGCTTCACAACCTCACAACAATCATCACCCTTCGTGATCTCTCACCCCTGAAATCTAATCTGTTGCCAAGATGTGAAGATTTCACCTTTGCAACATCTCTCAAATATGGCCCCTTCTCTCCTCTCATTCCATCACCATTCTTTTATAGGTCCTCATCACCATATGCTTAGATTATTGCAATAGCCCGTTCAGGGATCTACATGCCTCAAATCTCCCTACTCTAACTAGGTAGTAGATACTCTACCTAGCCAATAAAGTGATTTTACTAAAGCAAAGATCTAACCATGTCACACTTCTCCCTTCCTCCTCCAGTTACACCCCCAACACACTCAATTCAGTGGCTCCCTGACTCCTCTAAGATCAAATATAATATCTTTTATTTGACTTTTAAAATCTTTTGTCACCTCACCCCCTCATACCTTGAGGGTCTTCTTATATCCTAATCCCCAATGTTTACTCCAGCCTAATGACACTGGCTTCCTTGCTGTTTCATGCACAAAATATCCAATTCTTGGCTCTGGCTATTTCATCTGACTGTCTACCTTATCTGAAATGCTTAGCCTCCCTGCCTTCTTATAGGTTTTAATTAAAACCCTATCAGAGATGAGAAATACAAGGCATTTCCCCCAATTTCTCTTAATCCTAGTGCTTTCCCCTCTTGATTATTTCCTATTGATCCTATACATAGCTGGCTGGAACATATTTGTTTGTTGTCTCCCCCATTAGATTATGAGCTCCTTGACAGTAAGAGCTATCTTTTGACTCTTTTTTGTAGTCATTGCTCTTTGCCCAGTAAATGACATATAATGGGTTCTTAATAAATGTTTATTGACTGACTTAATGGCCATAATAAAATAGCATACATTAGGAATTTGTGGCTTAACTAGAATCTCCAAAAATATGAAAGAGATTTAGAATAGTAGAACTGGAAGGTACCTCAGAGGTCATCTGGTCCAATCCCCTGATTTTATAGATGAAGAAAGTGAGACCAAAAGAGACTAGATAATTTGTTCAAAGTCATAGTGGTATTAAGTTTTAGAAGTAAAATTTGAACTCAGGTCAACTGTACTGGATTTGAGTCAGGACTGAGTGAAGACTTGATTTCAAATCTTGCCTTAGATACTTACTAGCTGTGTGACAAATCACTTAACCTTTGTCAGCTTCAATTGTTTCATCTGTATGGAAGAAAAGGCATAATTATTTAATTTATCTCATAGGATTGTTGGGTGGATCAAATCAGATTACACATATAAAGTCCTTTTTAAACATTTGAATTTTTATCATTATCATTATTATTATTGTTGATATTAGCATTTTACTTAAACCTGTGAAGGTCACATTTATTATACAGAATTTTTTTTCCTTCCTAGGTGCCAAGTACCAAGCAACACCTCTCCTCCATAGACTGTAGAGAAGATAACCTCCATTACCAGCTGGGGGAAGATCTTTCATCAAAGCTCATTAAATCCATCTGCTTAAAATTGCAGAACAGAAAAGGAAAAAATATGAGTAAACAACAGAAAAAGAGAAAAGAAATTACAATTGATAGCTTCTTTTGAGGAAGTAAAAACACAGCAAATGAAATATAAGAAGATTCAAGAAGCTCCAGCGAATTGAACACAGGCTTTGGAAGATGTCAAAATTCAATTAACTCAAGAACTTTAGGAACTCAAAAAGCAATCAAGAGATACTGAAGACAATTTGAAAAAGGAAATACATGAACTAAAACAAGAAAATAAGGTATTAAAAGCTAAAATTGACCAGCTTGAAAATGAAGAAAAGAAGGCAAAAGATGATCTACAAAGAAAATCAGACCAGAAGGAGAAGGATGACCAAAAATCCAGGGATGAAATTCAATCTGAAAAAAACAGAATTCAACAACTAGAAGCAAATGACTTCACAAGGCAGAAAGAATATATAAAACAAAATTTAAAAAATGAAAAATTTGAACAGAATATGAAACACCTTATTGATTCAACCAAAGATCTGGAGAACAGATCTCAAAGAGATAATTTAAGAATTATTGGTCTACTGGATCATGACAAAAGAAAAAATTTGGACATCCTCCTAAGGGAAATTATTCAAGAAAACTGCCCTGACATTCTTGAACAAGAGGGAAAAGTGGAAATTGAAAGAATCCACAGATCACCTCCTACATTTAATCCACAACTGACAACTTCCAGGAATATTATAGCCAAATTAAAAAACTACAAGACCAAGGAAAAAATAGTACAAGATGCTAAGAAGAAGTCATTCAGATACAAGGTTAGGATAACACAGGATCTGGCTGCATCTACACTGAAGGACTGGAAGGCATGGAATACAATATTCTGGAAAGCAAGTGAACTGGGTCTACAACCAAGAATCAAGTATCCAGGAAATTTGACTATATTCTTGCAGGGGGAACTATGGTCATTCAATAAAATTAAAGACTTTCAAGCATTCATAAGGGAAAAAAACAGACTTAAACAGAGAGTTTGCTGCCCAAACATAGACCTCAAGAGAATCACCATAAGGTAATTAAGAGAGCAGGGGGGGGGGAGAGGAAATATTTTCTTTAAGGGACACAGTAAGTTCAATCAACTTGTATTCCTAGAAGAAAAGAAGATATTGGTAAATATTTAAAAGTGTTATTATCAATAGGGTAACTAGAAGATGTTTACTTAGAGAGAACAGTGACAAACTGTATAGGATGAAATGTTTCTATATATATGCATATATATATATAACATATATATATATATAAATATATGTATGTATAATACATATATAAATAAAACTATAGGGGGAAAGAGGAGATAATATTAAGAAAAATGTGAAAACAGACAAAATGGAGTAAATTTACGTTCCATAAAGAAGCGTGTGGGGTAAAAGGGGGAGAAGATCAATACACTGGAAGGATAAAGAGATTGGAGAGAAGAAATACTTAATACTTAAGTGCATTGAAATTAACTTAAAGAGGGAAGAACAATCAGATCCATTGGGGCAGAGAATTGATTTGTGCCCTATAGAGAAGTAGAAGGATAACAAAAGGACTGAAGGACTGGTGGGGAGGAAACAACACTAGGCAGAGGGGTAGCTTAAAAAGACCCTGAAGAAGAATAAGAGGGGAATAAGAAGGGAGAGGGGGAAAAGGGAAATACAATAAGGGAGGGGAGCAGGGGAACTGATTAAAAACAAAACACTGGAATAAAAGGAAATAGTTAAAGAAGAAAGGGCAGGACAAGGAGAGGCAATCAAAATGTCTGGGAATATACAGTTGATAATTATAACTCTGAATGTGAATGGGATGAACTCGCCCATAAAATGGAAGCAAATAGCAGAGTGGATTAGAAAAGAAAAACCTACCATATGTTGTCTACAAGAAACACACATGAGACAAGCAGATGTACATAGAGTAAAAATGAAAGACTGGAGCAAAATCTATTGGGCTTTGACTGAAAAAAAAGGCAGCAGTTGCAATCATGATTTCTGACAGAGCCAAAGTAAAGTAGATGTGGTTAAAAGAGATAGGGAAGGTAATTATATCCTGCTAAAAGGCGGTATAAACAATGAAGAAATAACAGCAATCAAAATGTATACACCAAATGGTGTAGCATCAAAATTTCTAAAGGAAAAGCTAGTGAGCTGAAGGACAAAATAGATAGCAAAACTATAGTGTTGGCTGACCCCAACCTTCACCTATCATACCTAGATAAATCAAACCAAAAAATAAATAAGAAAGAAAAAGAGTGGTGAATTAGACTTAATAGATGTATGGAGAAAAATATAGGGACAAAAAGGAATACACCTTCTTTTCAGCAACACATGTAACATTCACAAAGATAGATCATGTAATAGGGCATAGAAACATGGTAAACAAGTGCAAAAAAGGAGAAATAATAAATACAACCTTATCAGATCATAATGCAAAAAAAAGAATTATTAGAAAGGATACATGAAGAGGTAAACCAAAAATGATTGGGAAATTAAATAATATGATTCTCCAAAACTTACCAATCTTACCAATACCTATGGGATGCAGCCAAAGCAGTACAAAGGGGAAAATTTATATCGAGTGCATATATTAACAAATTAAGGAGGGTAGAGGATAATGAATTGGGCATGCAACTTAAAAAACTAGGAAGCAAACAAATTAAAAATCTCCACATGACAACTAAATTACAAATGCTAGAAATCAAAAAGGAGAAATTAATAAAATTGAAAGTAAACAAACTATTGAATTAATAAATAAGACGAGAACTGGTATTTTCAAAAATCAGATAAAATAGACAAAGTACTGGTAAATCCAATTAAAAAAAGGAAAGAAGAAAATCAAATTAACAGTATCAAAGATGGAAAGGGAGACATCACCTCTAATGAAAAGGAAATTAAGGCATTCATTAAAATGATTTTGCCCAATTATATGGCAATCAATATAGAAATCTAGATGATATGGATGAATATTTACAAAAATATAAATTGCTAGTTTAACAGCAGAAGAAATGGAATACTTAAATAATCCAATTTCAGAAAAAGAAATTGAACAAGCCATCAAAGAACTCCCTAGGAAAAAATTGTCAAGACCTGATGGATTCACAAGTGAATTCTGTCAAACATTCAAAGAAAAACTAATCCCAGCACTATTCAAATTATTTGACATAATAAGCAAAGAAGGAGTCCTACCAAATTCCTTTTAAAAAACTAATATGGTACTGATTCCAAAGCTAGGTAGATCAAAATCAGAGAAACAAAACTGCAGACCAATCACCCTAAGGAACATACATGCAAAAATCTTAAACAAAATACTAGCAAAAAGACCCCAGCAAGTGATCAAGAAGGTTATCTATCAGGATCAGGGGGGATTTATACCAGAAAGGCAAAGATAGTTCAACATTAGGGAAAAAATCCACATAATTAACCATATCAACAGTCTCACAAACAAAAATTACATGGTTATCTCAATAGATGCTGAAAAAGCCTTTGACAAAATACCACACCCATTACTCTTGAAAACACTAGAAAGCATAGGAATATAAGGGCCTTTCCTAAAAATAATAAGCAGTATATATCTAAAACCATCAACAAGCATTATCTGCAATGGGGATTAATTAGAAGCTTTCCCAATAAAATCAGGCATGAAATAAGGATGCCCATTATCACTTTTATTATTTAACATTGTACTGGAAACACTAGAAGTAGCAATTAGAGAAGAAAAAGAAATTGAAGGTATTAAGATAGGCAATGAGGAGACTAAGCTATTACTCTTTGCAGATGATATGATGATCTACTTAAAAAATCCTAGAGAATCAACTAAAAAGCTAGTAGAAATAATCAACAACTTTAGCAAAGTTGCAAGATACAAAATAAATGCACATAAATCATCAGCATTTCTATATATTTCCAACACATCACAGCAGCAAGAGTTAGAAAGAGAAACACCATTTAAAATCACCCTAGACAATATAAAATATGTAGGAATCTATCTACTAAAACAAACACAGGGATTATATGAACACAACTATGAAATCCTTTCCACCCAATTAAAACTAGATCTAAACAATTGGAAAAACATTGAGTGCTCATAGGTAGGACGAACAAACGTGATACAAATGACCATCCTATCCAAATTAATTTACCTATCAAACTACCAAAAAACTTATTTACTGAATTAGAAAAAAAACTATAACAAAGTTCATTTGGAAGAACAAAATATCAAGAATATCAAGGGAAATAATGAAAAAAAAATGTGAAGGAATGTGGCCTAGCAGTACCACATATTAAACTATACTATAAAGCAACAGTCATCAAAACAATATGGTACTGACAAGAGACAGAAAGGAGGATCAGTGGAATAGACTTGGGGTAAGTGACGTCAGAAGGACAAGACTGGCAAGACAATAACAAGCGATGCAGGGCAGAGAGCCTGATGGGCAGAGCATTTCGAAGAAATCCTGAACCAACCACCTCCACCAACTGTTCTGGACATACCGCCAGCCACCGAACTGCTTCAGGTGAACACGGGCCCATCTACCAAAGTTGAAGTCATCAAAGCCATCAAGACCATGAAAAATGGTAAGGCTGCTGGTCCAGATGGCATCCCCCCTGAAGCACTCAAGGCAGACCCAGAAATGTCAGCGGAGATGCTACAACCTCTCCTGAAGAAGATCTGGGAACAGGAACAAGTCCCGACAGACTGGAAACTAGGCTACCTAGTGAAGTTACCCAAGAAAGGTGACCTATCCCAATGCAGCAACTGGCGAGGAATCATGCTTCTATCCGCTCCCAGCAAAATCCTGACCAGAGTAATCTTAGAAAGACTGAAGGAGGCCTTGGACAGGAAACTGAGAATAGAACAAGCAGGGTTTCGTCAGCACAGATTATGCACCGACCACATCGTCACCCCAAGAATCATCATCGAACAGTCCATCGAGTGGCAGTTCCCCCTCTATATGACTTTCATGGATTTCGAGAAGGCATTTGACAGTGTGGACAGGAACATCATCTGGAGATTGATGCAGCATTATGGGATTCCCCCGAAGCTCATCAACATCATTCAGCGGATATGAAGACTCTACCTGCCAGGTCATCCACAATGGGAAAACTGACGACTCCCTTCACAGTGAAGACCGGAGTGAAGCAAGGTTGCATGCTTTCGCCCCTTATCTTCTTGATGGTCATAGATTGGATCATGAGAAGAATTACCAAGGACAACAATGCAGGCATTCAATGGACTCATACCAAACAGCTTAAGGACCTTGACTTCGCGGATGACATCTGTCTCCTTTCTCACAAGCAGCAGGATGCGCAAGCCAAACTTGCACGACTCTCTGAAGAAGCGGAGAAGACTGGTCTGAAGATCAACAAGAAGAAGACCGAGGTGATCACAGTCAGCTGCAGACAGGACCTGCCAATCCAACTACAGGGAGAAAACATCAAGGAGACAGACCACTTCACCTATTTGGGTAGCATAATCAGTAAGGACAGCGGAGCAGATGAGGACATCAGAAACCGAATCAACAAAGCCATACAGGCATTTAACACCTTACGGTCTGTCTGGATCTCCAAAGCACTGTCCCTCGTCACTAAGTTCTGAATCTTCAACACCAATGTAAAGGCCGTCCTCCTATATGGAGCAGAAAGCTGGAGAGTGATGAAAGTCAACACCAACAAACTCCAAGTCTTTGTTAACAGATGTCTATGCCACATCTTGAACATCAGATGATCTGAAAAGATCTCCAATGCTAGTCTCTGGGAGAGAACAATCCAGTATCCCATTAGTCAGGACATAAAGAAACCTAAGTGGAGATGGACAGGACATACGCTACGAAAACCAGAAGACAACGTAGCCAGACAAGCATTGAGCTGGAACCCTTCAGGGAGGAGGAAAGTCAGAAGGCCAAAACAGACTTGGCGAAGATCTGCCGAAAATAAAACAAAAACAGTTGGAATGACATGGGCCCAGCTGGGGGAAGTTGCCCAGAACAGAGTCTGTTGGCGTGAGATGGTTGCGGCCCTATGCTCCTAGGGAGTCAACAGGAATAATAATAATAAATAAGGGACATGAATAGGCAATTTTCAGATAAAGAAATCAAAAGTATCAATAAGCACATGAGAAAGTGTTCTAAATCTCTAATAATTAGAGAAATGCAAATCAAAACAACTCTGAGGTATCACCTCACACCTAGAAATTGGCTAAAATGACAGCAGGGGGTAAAAATGAATGTTGGAGGGGATGTGGCAATATTTGGACATTAATGCACTGCTGGTGGAATTGTGAATTGATTCAACCAATCTGGATGGCAATTTGGAACTATTCCCAAAGAGGGATAAAATATTGCCTGCCCTTTGATCCAGCCATACTATTGCTGGTTTTGTACCCCTAAGAGATCATAGGGAAAAAGACATGTTCAAAAATATTTATAGCCATGCTCTTTGTGGTGGCAAAAAAACTGGAAAATGAGGGTATGCCCTTCAATTGGGGAATGGCTGAACAAATTGTGGTATATGCTGGTGATGGAATACTATTGTGCTCAAAGGAATAATAAACTGGAGGAATTCCATGTGAACTGGAAAGACCTCCCGGAATTGATGCAGAGTAAAAGAAGCAGAGCCAGAAGAACATTGTACACAGAGACCAATACACTGTGGTACAATAGAATGTAATGGACTTCTGTATTAGCCGCAATGCAATCACCCAGGACAACTCTCAGGGATTTATGGAAAAGAATACTACCCACATTCAGAGGAAGAACTACAAGGAGAGGAAACACAGAAGAAAAGCAATTGCTTGAACACTTGGGTTGATGAGGACATGATTTGGGAAGTAAACTCTAAACGAATGCCCTAGTACAAATATCAACAATATGGAAGTAGATCTTGATTGATGACACAGGTTAAAACCAGTGGAAATGCACATTGGCTATTGGGGGGGGTGAGTTTTGTTGTGGGGGGGTGGAGAGAGTAAGAACATGAAACATGTAAACATAGAAAATTTTTTCTAAAAAAAAAATTTAATAAACAAGTGCCCAAGGCCAGATTTGAACACAGGAAAATACGTCTTATTGATTCCAGGCTCAATACTCTATCCACTGTGCCACCTAGCTGCCCCTACTTTGCAGAGGAATAAATTGAAACTCAGAGAGATGAAGTGTTTGCCCACACTTATAATTGATAAGTGGAGGTGTTGAAGACTAAACCAAGATGTCCCGCTGTAAAAAAAGAGTCCTTCCCTCTAAATCACAGCTGACTCCATCAATACAAGCAATGGAAACCCCACACTGTCCTCATTTTTGATCCTAAAAATCATTAGGATGATTAATTAAAAAAATTTCTTGAGTATATTGCATGGAATTTTATTTGACAACATGACTTACAAATCCATTGCAAACAATGAGAAGCTGAGTTTAAAACTCATCAAAAATGGCCTGAGTATATGTCGTGAGAAAGTGACTATTGAGGATCTGTGGCTTCTGTGATTTCAATAAGAAAGAGAAAGAGGGGAAAACTCTATGTGTGTGTGTGTGTGTGTGTGTGTGTGTGTGTGTGTGTGTGTGTGTGNAGCATGAGGTGTGTGTGTGTGTGTGTGTGTGTGTGTGTGTGTGTGTGTGTGTGTGTGTGTTAGAGAGAGAGAGAGAGAGAGAGAGAGAGAGAGAGAGAGAGAGAGAAAGAGAGAGAGAGAGAGAGAGACTAATTCACTCTATTAATTATAATTTGTTTACTACTATACATACTATGAAATAAGCCTGAAGTTGAAAAAAATAGTTTCACGGCTATTATCTAGAGCAGGGGTCAGCAACCTTTTTGGCTGTGAGAGCCATAAATGCCACACTTTTTAAAATGTAATTTCATGAGAGCTGTACAGTGTTCACAGTGTGCGCTCCTGTAACAGGGCCTGAAAAAAAAATTTGACTTTATGGCTCCTGCAGAAAGAGCCATATCTGGCCCTCAAAAGAGCCAGATATGGCTCGAGAGCCATACATTGCCAACCCCTGATCTAGAGTGACTTTGCCAGAGGTTTTCTTTTGTCCTTCCCCACTGTGAGATCACCTCAGTGAATATTTGCTCAAAATGCAAAAAGGGGAGTTATCTTTAAAGGAGAAGATAGAAATGCCAATGTAAAAATGCAGAAAGGAAATAATATTTAAGGGTAATCAATTTTAATTTATCAGGTGATAGAGAAGTAAAAGAGGAGGAAGCAGAAAAAGTAGATAATTAAATTTACTACATCTTTATGCAGGAGAAATTTCTGACAAGGAAAGTTTTTCCACAAGTGAGGTCAGTGAGCAAGAAAGGGTTCCAACTTCCCAGAATTATATTTAAGTTTTGAGAAATAAAATTCCTTTGCACTCAGCTGGCCATTGATTCTTTGTGTATACACACTACACACCTATCTTTTCTAAGGAGCCCCAAAGATCCTAGGATCCCCCATCCGATGCAATTCCCTTATTCCATGATCCTTACATTCTACTCTTTATTATTAAGAAGCTACATTCATAAATAATATTTAGTTAACTTCTTCTAAGACTGAGCTTAGTTGATTTAGAGACATTTTGAATTTTTATTAATTAATGAGGGAATATATTTACCTCTAAATTACTAAATTTACCTCTAAAACCCTAGAGCTCAGAATGATAGCCTTAAATATGGTACCAAGTCAAAGAGCAGGCTCAGAGGTAACCTGTCCTACAAGAAATTACTGTTTATCCCGCAACTGGTGAATCTTTCCAATATGTGGCAACTCATTTTTCCATTCCTGCTACATAAGCAGTTAACCTAACACAAGGCTCTTCCCAGTTTATAGCAAGAAACTATACACAGGAGATTTGTATTCTAAAAAGCTCCCTGGTCTTATCTTTTAGAAAATATTTATACAGAGGATGGTGTGAATTGAATGGGTAAATCAGTGTAAAATCTATATTAAAGGTAAGTTTGCGCTTCAGAAAGATCTTGTAGGACTGGTGAGGAAAAGTCTTCACAATTCATCCCTAATATAGTCATTTCTATTACTCACATCAGCCTTTAGCTAATATTCACAAATTCTATAAGATACTCAACTTTTCATGAGCTCAATTAAAGCCAGAGACACCCTAATTTGGAATCTATTGTAGTGTTGTTATTACAAAATTGTTCTTTTTAAATTCAAATTAAATCATTTTAGCACATTTTCAGCAATGAGCTAAATTCTTTTATTGTGTTCAAAGAGGCAGTATTAATCTGGTTTTCATGATGTTCATATTCTTTCCTAGTTTCCCCAGTTAAGTAACTGCTTTGACTAATCTTTACAGAAGGCAAGATTAATTTAAAGAGAATAATGAAACATTTGATTGATATTTAGGTATTTGTCAATCTTCATTAGCTTCTTTGAAAGGTCACCTTCTTAAACCTCTGCAAATAAAATGAACCGGAGAATGACTTGTTATAGTCTATGTAGCATATTAATAAGAAGAAATGTAAACTGGAGAAGTCTTTCATTTACCAAGAACAAACAGAAAGATTTGTGCTTCTCTATCTCTAAGCTTTTGTACTTTCTCCAGGGGCTTGGTCCAATTAGTTGTTTCATATTAATCACTGTTTGTGCAGTGAGTCTCCTCTCCCTACTTTGGAAACTTTGCATTTTCAGTTGCCCAGAAGATTAATTAAAACATATATATTTCTTTGGTTCCTTAGAAAGACTCCAAGAAGAAAAAATATAATAATAATAATAACATATCTCTGTGATACTGAATTCTTTGAGAAGCAAATTTGAGCTTAGTATCTAGTATGTAGGCTTGGGAAGGGTCTTTGGACCTCCGCTTAGCCTTGAATGGGTCATGCACCATGGACTGCTTTGTACTATGGCTTGGGGCCTCAGTACAGGCCCATGCTAAGACATGGAACATGGAGTGCTCAGCTGTTGACTTAGGGCTTTGAGGTATCAAAGTTGGCTTCTGCCAAGAGGTATACCTGGATGAGTAGGTAAGGGGAGTGGTTTATATTCATCTCTGGGTGACTTTTTGCTTCCAGTTATACTCTCCTCTCACCTCATTGAAATAGACCTGCCTACTTTTCTGCCTACTTTCCAAGATTTTTTCTGCAGAAAAGATGTTTCACTCCATTCCCTTGTTGGTTCTGTCACATTTATTTTGAGGTGCTACTTTAAGGTTTGTTTCAGAGGAGTCTCAGAGACATTCCAGCTTTCCATGTTTCTACTTCATCATCTTGGTTCTACCCTTGAGAATTTCTTTTTTTTATTTGAAAATTTTATTTAATTATTTCATTTGGAATTTTTTTCCATGGTTACATAATTCATATTCTTTACCTCCCCTCCTCCCACCCCC
Source organism: Gracilinanus agilis (assembly GCF_016433145.1). Taxonomy (NCBI): domain Eukaryota; kingdom Metazoa; phylum Chordata; class Mammalia; order Didelphimorphia; family Didelphidae; genus Gracilinanus; species Gracilinanus agilis. Next base: position 396,645,377 of record NC_058131.1, on the reverse strand, counting down.
TCCCATAGCCATTGAGCAATTCCACTGGGTTTTACATGTGTCATTGATTAAGACCTTTTTCCGTATTATTAATATTTGCACTAGGGTGATGGCTTAGAGTCTACATCCCCAATCATATCTCTATCGACCCATGTGATCAAGCAGTTGTTTTTCTTCTGTGTTTCTGCTCCCACAGTTCTTACTCTGGATGTGGATAGCGTTTTCTCATAAGTCCCTCAGAATTGTCCTGGATCATTGCATTGCTGCTAGTAGAGGAGTCCATTACATTCAATTGTACCACAGTGTATCCATCTCTGTGTATAAGGTTCTCCTGGTTCTGCTCCTTTTACTCTGCGTCATTTCCTGGAGGTCTTTCCAGTTGACATGGAATTCCTCCAGTTCATTATCCCTTTCAACACAATAATATTCCATCACCAACAGATACCACAATTTGTTCAGTCATTCCACAATCAAAGGGCATACCCTCATTTTCCAACTTTTGCCACCACAAAAAGCATGATTATAAATATTTTTGTACAAGTCTTTTTCATTATGATCTCTTTGGGGTATAAACCCAGCAGTGATATGGCTGAATAAAAAGTTAGATAGTCTTTTAAAGCCCTTTGGGCATAGTTGCAAATTGCCATCCAGAATGGTTGGATCAATTCACATTGAGTATTTCTTTTAGAAAGATAGTTTTCTAAAACTACTCTGAAGAGTCACTAAACAACAGAAAAAAAGACTTGTTATTTGAATGCCTTGATAATATCAATTTACTACATTGCCCATCTTTTTTTCTTTCATTAACATTACATGGTTATATCATATCTGTTCTAGTCCATGTAAAGCCTTCATGTGATATATGCCATTTTCTATTAAAGAGCAAGTCACATTTTCAGCATAGCATAGACTACCTACACCAACCACGAGTCTTTTCCTTGCCTTTTAGGATGCTTTAATAACGATTCTTCCAAAAATGTGGTATTAAGTGACTCACAGGCATGTAAGTAACTTCATTGGAAGAATGTTGGTATTAAACAATAGGAAAAAAGGCATAGATATAGACTTTTATAGGTAAAATCCTATAGGCTTTTATAATAGAAATCACTGAAAACTTATAAATTCTAATTTGGTCTTCAGACATTAATAGAAATAGAATGACCAGAATCATTAAAGTCTACTATATTGGAAGAAAAACTGTATTTGTGTCAGAAATATTTATAAATATTCCTGATAGAAATCCAGTACCATACAAACACACGCATAAATGAAAGTGACACAGATATGTATAACAACTATTGATCCATAGATACATAGAACAAAAACATGACATTTTATTTTATTTCAAAATTATTTTATTCATATCTCTTATTTTATGTGATCTTTGTCATTAGGGAAAACCATGTTTCATAATGTTGTAGTACATCTACAAAAAGCCTTGTCCAGAATACTATTATAAGCTAGGGAAGAGGGGAGATACTGATTGACTCAGAGAAAAATCCCTTTTATTCAAGTTGGTTCTGATTACAATCCATTTCTCACCAGGGTATATAAGCGTATTGACTAAAGAGAAAGAAAAGATGGACTGTATGGATCACAACCTGTCTGCTGCTGGCCCGAGAATGAGAAGTATGTTGGGCTCTTGGAGACAGAAAGAAATTTGCTAATCTGTCATTGATCTTAGCGACATAAGATAGGGTATCTAATTATCCCTTGGTTAGGCAAGAGAAATAAGGTAAAAGGAAAACCTAATGTAATGAACTAAACCAGAAACAAATTTAAGTTTCTTAGCTTTAGAATCTAAGTCCTTTATTTACATGGAAAAAGAAACTGATTAGTTCTTTATTTTAAATGAGACTAAAAATTTAGGAACAAAATATTGTCAGTATATTTCTTTATTTTTAAAAAAGATTAACAGTATTTTCTATTGAAAGAAAATAAAATGTCATATTTTTCCTATTTAACTGTTGATGAATTAATTTTATAATCTTCCACGTTTCCCATCACCTTTAGATACTGAGTACACACTAATCTAGGTTCATTATTAATTCTAGGATTTCAGTTTTGCACCTGCTATCTGCATTTAACTTTAATATAGTAAATGACACAAAATAGGAAGCCAAGAACTGTTCCAGATGCTGTAGTAGTGTATCAAGTGATATACTACCGAGACACTTTTTTGATTAAGTGCCAGCTTATATTGGTAAGGGGAAAGAAAGTCTAAGTTGAAGACATTTAATAGTAACATTATTATGCTGGTCAGTAATCATCTCATGCCTGGGGCCATAAACACAACAAATACATATTCTGAATCTTCTTACTGGTTGCTCCAAAATAGCTATAGCTGATCCAAAGAGTACATTTCCTATTCTTTGTTCTAACCCACAAATAATATTCTTCAATACACCATCTTCATCTCTAATTTTTGTGTTCTTTGCAACTGGATAATTGTAAAGATCAAAACATTCACTGTTTCTTTTTCCATGTGAAATGTCTGGGATTATTTGAGAAGTATATATTAATGGAATAGCTTCTCTCAAAGGTATTATCTCCACATATCACAGATAGCTACTTGAACCCACATGTATCCAGTCTCTGTATTAGGGCTCAGGCACCTTTAATGAGTTCATAGCTAGGGAAAATGCATTGATATTGGCTCTACTTCCAACCTGAAAGCTTCCAGATATTTCTCCATGGAAATAGACTAAAATGGATTTCTAATTAGTTATTGAATTTTGTGGGCCAATCTAATGAATGGTAGTAGATGGTCATTCTAGAAATCTTTGACCTCAAAGAATATGTGTGTCATAGCAGCATCTTAGCATGTTACACAATCTCACTCAGAATGAGAAGAGAATTCTCCTGTGGTTGCCACATGCAGAAATGATAGTGAATTCCATCCAGGGCTAATTAAATTAGGTTCTTATAATAAAGACAGTGTATTCTTCTAATCCCATCTATTACCTCTATCCACACTGAGACTGAGGTGCTAGCTTTACCTCAAAGACAGTCACATTCCTCTGCAAAATTTCCTAATTATCTTGTATCTTATTTGTACATAGTTATTTCCAAACATGGAAACTCTTTTTGGCCTTTCTTTGTGTCACCAGTACCCACCATATAGTAAGAGCAAAATAAATTCTTATTGACTTGATTTAATTATGATGTACAGACAGTACAGAATTCAGGTGATAGTCAAAGCTTTAATTTATATTACTCAGACAATTATTTCCATGGATCAACAGGTTTTTTTTTCAGTTAAGATATTTATATTTAACAATATTTTGTATTATCCAAATAATTGTAAAAACAACTTTAGGGGCAGCTAAGTGGCTCAGTGTATTGAGAGCCAGACCCAGAGATGGGAGGTCCTGGGTTCAAATCTGATTTCAGACACTGTATGATCCTGGGCAAGTCACTTAATCCCCATTGTCTAGTCCTTAACATTCTTCTGCCTTGGAACCAATATGTAGTATTGATTCTGAAGCTGAAGGTAAGTGTTTTTAAAAAATTAAAAATAACTTCAACATTCATTTTCTTTAAATTTTTAGATTCCTAATTATTTCCCTCCTTCCCACCTTATTACCCTCATTCCTTCTGAAATAGGATAAACTGCCACTAGGATAATTATAAAGGACACAAATGACCCAGGACACACCCACACTCCAGCAAATGTCAGTAGTGACACAAGACAACAAGGGATATTCAAAGGATGGGGGAATTGGGAGAAATCACATTAACTTGGAAAAATGACAGTTGGTAGGTTTTGGTATATGATTAGTTGGGGAAAACAGTTATATAGTGATGTTTCTTTTCCTATGTGTTCTTTGGGGTTCAGAAAGGTGCAGGAAGCTTAAAGAAAACAGTTTATTAAATAGGTTTAGGACTGGAGGAATGGGGAAGGTTTTACTAACTTAGAAGACTATGGGCAGGTTTCTGGGTCAGGGAAATGAGTCAAACTACACTATGCTACCACAGGCTATCAGGTCCAGCTGGGCAGGTTGGAAGGGAAATGAGTGTCTCACGATTGAGTCCACTTCTGTTTCAGCGATGATCAAGGGTTTCCAGGAACACAGGCCCTCAACAAATTAATCCAAAGGGAGAATGAAGGCAGGGAGCTGATCCAGTCTGAAAGTCTACCCTTCAGAGCTGTGATCAATGCTCACACCTGCGCTTCCTCACAGGATGGATGACTTCTTGTTAGAGAAAAATCCACTCTCCTGGGCTCTTCACTACTGTTAAACATGTATCTAACTGCTTTCTCCATATCAGAGTCCTCAGGAAAGTCTTCCTTCCTTTCCACTATTCCATGATTGGAACACTCCAGCCTTCCCTGACAAGCATCCAATTTACTTATGCCTACTGCTAAACTTTCCCTAATTCTCTTATAACACTTCCTACTCCTCTCCCTCCCTGAGACAGTAAGCAATCTAATATAGATTTTATAGGTGTATTACATAAAATATTTTTCCATATTAATCACTTTGTGGAGGAAAGAAGAGCGGAGTAGGAAGGGGAAAGAGAAAGAACAACAAGAAACACTATTTTCAGTTTGCATTCTGACTCCAGTCCTTTGTTGGATGGTAGATGACATTTTTCATCATGGGTCTCTGGGATCGTCTTAGAGCACTGATTACTGAGAATAACCTGGTTATTCAGAAATGTTCATTAAAATTTATAACTTTCATTTGTATACAATATTATTCTGACTCTTTTCACTTCATGCTGTATCAGTTCATGTAAGGCTACTCAGATTTTTCTGAAATTATCTCCTGCTCCTAATTTCTTCTAGCAAAATATTATTCCATTACAATCATATAAACAACTTGTTCAACTGTTCTAAAAATGGAAAACTATTCAATTTCCAATTCCTTATTACTACAAAAAGGAAGCAACATGTTTTTTTAAGGAATCTCTAGCATAGTATTTATAACTTTTCACCTTTTTTATCAGTTTTAAATTCTATAATAATGTAGCAATGTGGTCCCAATTCACCCAAATCACTAGTATCAGATTCTATGGCTAAATCTATTCCATTATAAAATGTAATAACATATTTTATTTTAAAATAATGTAGGCAATAATATCAATTTATACATCAATTATAAACATGTACAACAATATATAGCCTTATCAAATAACCTCTTAAAGATATGTGTGACAACTAAGGCAAGATATATGGTGGGTAAAGATAGAAAAAATTAAGGCATATCACTCTTCAAAAGCTTAAGTTACAATTAACACTTCACATTTCTAGCTAAACTTTTCTAATTGCTTCTAGAAAGACATTCATCAGAATTAATCATGTATTGTCTAGAGCTAGAATGTAGTTTTTTTGTCCTTAAGGAAGTAAATATTGCCAAAAAATATAACTTTCTTTGTCCTTTGAAAATAATTATCTTTGGATAGTGGAGAAATTACTAAGTTATTCACTCTCTCATTTGGCTTCTAACTGTATAGGAGCAAAAGTTCATTTATAGTAGCATCTATGGCAGTGATGGGCAACCTTTTCAGCTTGGTGTGTCAAAATTCGCCAAAAAAAAACAGAGCATAACTCAGGTGGTGTGTTGCTTTGAGGAAAAAAACCCACATAATTTTGCAATATCTGTAGTTTAAGTAGCAGAAATGTATAATTGTAATATATAACTGTATTTAATAAACCCAAAACTAATTATTTAACTTACCTGCTTAGTGACTTCTTTGTTCATCTGTCATTTGGTTTCTTTTGTTGGTTTTGATATTATTTAACTCATGTGGGGTGCCGTGAACTAAGATAAGTGAAGGGGCGGATTCTTTAACTAATGTGCCTATTAATGACCTTTTTGTTGCTGAATTTCATTGGCTAATGAAAATTCATTTAGCCACTAAATCTTCAATTAAAGGTTGGTATTTTGTACACTTCAAGCCCAAGCAAGCACTACTAACTTCATCTGTCAATCTGTTTCTTTTGTTGGTTTTGATATTGTTTAATGGTGAGAATAAGATCTCACAAAAGTATGTTGTAAGATTCATATTGCTTATAGGGGTTCAAACTGTAGAGGGGGGTTCAGGCTACATCACAGAATTTCATAGTGTCCCCCAGAACCCTAAGAAAGGGGACAGTTAAAAGGCAGTTGGCGCCCTGGTATAAGAAGGCAGGTCACCCTGCTTGCTGGTCTTGGGTCTTGGGTCTTGAATCTGAGCAGAGAGATAATCTGGGTGACTCTGAGCTGAGCCATTCAGTTCCTGACTGCCAAGCTACTTTACTTTGGTTAGACATTCAACAACATAACAGTCTACTTTACTTTAGTTATCTTGATATAGAAGAAGAATATTTATAGGGTTAGAGAGCAGATCAGCCATTCAAGACACTTTCCCTCTTTAGGGGGAGGGGCTGCTCATTAGACATAGCTGCATTAAAAAGCTTTCTCCTTACCTGTCAATCCTGCACAACCTCCCCCTTGCTATTTCCTGTTATTATTATACCCCTAACATCTAGGAACAGGGTCTGGATACTGATTTTTTGGGGATGTACTCAAAACTTCTATCAGTCAAGTTTCTCTCACTAGTGGCTCTGTGGCTGATCCTGACCTCTGAGCCAGTGAGCTGTTTATAAACATCAACCTTCACCTATTCTATCTTGTGGGGAATAATACAGAGAAAGATATAATCATAAGGAGTTTGCCTTTCTCCACTTACCATCTTGGCCCAGAAGATATCAAGTCAGATTGTCCACCATTACCAATCTGTAACTCACTTTCCAACTGCCTAGCGGGAGGGGGGAAGTGAAAGGAGCACTTTCACAAGATCCTGCCCCTCCCTTCCAGTCAAGCCTGCTTGTAGGTGTGTCCCTCCATAGACCAAAGAATTAGGAAGACTACATTACTACTGACCCCTCTCATCTTACAGTGTTTCCCTAATACAACAGTTTTACTAATTTACTTTCAGTAAAATATGAGATTTGGGTGACATTGAGATAGAAACACCTTTGATACCTGTTGATCAAAGAAAGCATCATTTGACAGAGTTATTATTGTTACTATTGTAGGAGGATTGCCTTGGCCTACTCTGGCTCCTTTGATTTCGGGACATCAGAGCTATGTTCTTTATCTCCTCTATCTCTTTTGCCTTCTGTGCCTCTTTCAGTTGCCTTTTTAACTCTGCTATTTCCTTATCTTTCTCTGAAGCCTTAGATTGTTTAGGCTCAGTATCCCTGGACTCATGAACATAGGCTGCAGTTTTTCTCAGTTCTTCATTGGGCATGGCCTCCCATTTTGGGCAATGCAACTTAAAATAAGATTGAATGGGAGTTGCACTACTCTTCACGAACTGACACCTGACATATTGGATATTGTCTTCCCTAGTCATGTCCCTAAAGCCTAAGATGGTTTCTCCTGCCTCCAAGAGCCTGTCTAAATATAGGCTTCCCCTTGCCTAAGTTTCCCAAAGGATCCCCATGCACTGGAGCACCATGCATGGAGATGCATTGCCTTGCCCAAATCTTCTCTACAGAGTTTTAGGTATGCCATGTTGGCATGGAAGGATAGCTAGAGATCTTGATGCTGTTCAGGCCAAGAGGTTAGGCTGGGGTTGCTCCTAGGCTAAGCAATGAATTTTGCCTTCTTACTAGGGGTGTAAAGCTCAGATAATAGCAACTCAAAGTCCTCAAAGGTGGGATTGTACAACCTGACAGCCCTTTTATACTCTTTTATTGATTTATGTGGGTTCGTGTAGAATTGGAGAAACCTCTTTAAAATCTCCAAATCACCCCCTGTGAAAGGTTTGTAGCCATTTACATGTATTATGCCTGAGTCTGGTTGCACTACAGTCCTATCTGTAATAGGTAGAATGGTGACAGAAGCTGCTTCAGCCCCTACAGCTTATTGTTCTGTGGTGTTATTGTCCGTGGCCTTTTGTTTACTTTCTCCCTCCTTCTTTGGCAAAACTGTTCCTTCTATGATCTCTAGCTGCATGATAGTTCATGCATCTAGCTCCTTGCCTTCCCTAATTTGTTTGTTTATTTCAATAAGTTTTCATTTGTTCAATCAATTTTTCTAGAGCCACGTTTGTCACTTTTGCCTTTCCAAATATAAAATTCAAAATCTTTCCAAATGTCATTAAGGTCCCATAAAATGTCACTGTCATGGCCATCGCTAAAGGAACATAGGCCAGAGCTTCACCCAGGGGTATGGTCAGCCACTGACATGAATCATAGACTCTAATAACCTCCATAAAGAACTGAGGGATTGTTACCAGCCATAGAGTCAAATATTCCCTCTATAAACCATACAACAATACCATAGAGCACACTAAAGTAACAATCGCTCTATTAAAAAAAACTGGCAATGATAAAGCTTTCTTTCCACTCTCAGGTTAAGAAAGAAATTCTAAGCTGGCTGGCCAAACTGTTTTATTTAGGGAAACACTGTAAGGTGACAGGGGTCAGTAGCAATGTAGTCTTCCTAATCCTTTGGTCTATGGAGGGACACACCTCCCAAAAGTGAAATGAGCTTTTTCAGGAAGCAATGTTTTCCCACTATCAGGGTTCTCTGAATGAACTTTAATGACTAACTAATAGATATTTTATGGTAGGTTTTTGCATCTATGGGGGGCATGTTCCCAAACGTATTGTGAGTGACTTTCACTCAGCAAATACCTGCTGACACCATATAAATCTGATTTTCTTGTTAAAGTTTAATTGATAAATTGAACTCAAAGTGACACATTACCAATATTAAACACAGTAATAATAAGGTAGGGGCAGCTGGGTGGCTCAGTGGATTGAGAGCCAGGCCTAGAGACTGGAGGTCCTAGGTTCAAGTCCTGCCTCGGACACTTCCAGCTGTGTGACCTTGGGCAAGTCACTTGACCCCTATCGCCCACCCTTACCACTCCTGGGCCAAGGATGGTCCCTAGCCCAAAAGAAAAAGGAGGAGGGTTGGGTGTGGGGCTAGCAACCCCACCCTGTAAAAACTACATCTGCTAAAGAAACTGCAACCTAAAGTAGGGGCAGCTGGGCTAGCTCAGTGGATTGAGAGCCAGGCCTAGAGATGAAAGGTCCTAGGTTCAAACCCGGGCTCAGACACTTCCCAGCTGGGTGACCCTGAGCGACTGTGTGACCCATTTCCTACTGGTTGTGGCCCTATGCTCCTAGAATGGAGTCCCAGGATAAAAAAAAATAATAAGGTACATTCTACATTCTTTATATAGTACTATAAAGTAATCCTCTCTCTCTTATCTGTGGGATACAAGTTTCAAGACTACCCAGTGGATACCTGAAACTGCAGATAGTACCCAACACTATACAGACAGTTCAAATTTTACTTCTAATACCAAAGATAATTTTACTGTATAGTAGTACTATGTATGTACTCTCTCCTTACTCTTGGCCCTCAGCTTGGCACTGGGTAATCCCTCATCACCTTAAAAAAATTCTTTCCAATCGAAAACAAAAGAACTGATGTTAGCTCTCCACTTCCAACCTGGAGCAGAGAAGGAAAACCTTTTCTTCATTCATCCCACCCACCCATATCTGGTGACTGAAACCATAGAGAAGAAGGGAATACTGAATAGAGGGGATTCTGAGTCAGATAGGAATAGCCCTAAAGGACATCAGTGATTTCACATTTTGAGATCCTTTAATTCAGTTGTTCTAAGGACAAGTAAGTTAAGGATTTGAGAAATTAAGTTAATTCTTTGACCTGTGATTAGAAAATGAAAGCTGTCATAGAGTATGGGTAATGTAAACACCTAATAAAAGATATTCCTTATAGATGAGAAAATCCTTCAGATGATTTTGGGAGATGATATTTTGCTTATTGTTTTAATTTTAATTTAATTTTAATTTAAACTGCTTTAACAAAATCAACTAATTTACCAAATTAATTGCTATAAAACAGCAAGAAAAATAAAAGTAAAATTCATAACTCTAAAGAATTTAGGCTAAATGTTTTAGGCTAAATGTCCATGTAGAAAAAGTCAAATGGAGGAATTATGCTTATGGTTGTGAGATAATATGAAAAGTCAATTGATTTGGTTCATCATTACATGGATCTTTGAAAGTTAGGAAGTTTGGGCAATGAAATAGACTCAAAATTGAATAGGAGGAATAGAAGAGCCTGTGTCACCTTTGTACAGTGCCTTTAATGACCCCAATCTTCTTCCTGAATTGAAGGCCTATTGTTTTGAATCAAAACATTTTTGCTTTAATTCTAGAATCATGGAATTCCAGTTTTTAAAAAATAAAAAAGTTAAAGGTTATCTAAAGATCACTAGTGACACACATGCTGGGTGTGAATGAACTACAGTATATTGCTAAGAAAGGATTACACATTACACATGACCCAAAAGACAACATCAAAGAAATGTACAAGCAGAAGATGAAATAGACTAGTTGATATAAATGCAAAATCAGAACATTTAAAGGAAGGAACACAGAATTTGGGATGGGACCCATATGTAGTAATGGAAAAAATTAACAGAAGTTGCACAGAATGAGATGGCTTAAATAATCATCATCACTGGAGGGACTATCAACTCATAGAACAAAAAAAAAAAAAAAAAAACACTTGAAGCTGTATACCCTTTAATCTAAAAATAAGAGTCAAAGTTCCTTGACTTTATCTGGCATCTTTGGGATATCCTTGAATATTGATTTGTTATTAGGATGGCAAGGAGGTGGGAAGTGTATAATATTTTCATTCCTAATTAGTTTTCAAAAGCAAAAAAATATTTTATTGAGATTAATCAAATATTCATTTGAAGTTTGTGAGTAATAAGAATTCACAATAACTGTACTTTAGATGTGTGGTGTTTGTGTGAGCTAACTGTAATATAAAACCAATGAAGAGTTCTAAGAACAGAAGCAATGATAATGATATGAAGGAAGATAAAATTGACTGCTTATATAGACTAGGTGTGGCATGACAATTCAACAGTCAGGTTATTTCTCTGGGGGAATGTAACTAAGATAGAGCAGCTCCATGTCACCAAAAGAATCCTCTCCAACCAAGTTTAAAATATTACCACAAATTGAATACAGGAGTGAAAGAACTAATATGGAGGCAGAGGGAACCAACTTTCAAGAAAAGAAAAATCCAAAAGGTAGGTAGACAACATCTGAAGCACTGGGGTGAGAGGAGAGAAGAGCCAGCAAAAGGCTATAGCAAGGAGTTAAGAGCAAGCCAAGAGAAAACCATACCCACTACACCCAACCCATATCTATTGTCACAGATTCTGAAATTAAATGCTAACATTTAGACCCTGAGATCCTGCCTGGGCAAATAGTAGTCCAAGCCAACACACATCCATTGAAATTTCAAACTTGTGGAGAAGTCCAGAGTCCCAGCCAAGGGCAATCTGGGATAAAGGGGGTTGATGATCTATTTGGGCCCAAAGTGAATTCAGGAATACCAGTTTGGTCTTGGGATGAAGACATAATCTGCAGTTTGGGGTGAGGACAGAGTTTACAGGGGGAGTACTATCCCCCCTCCCTGGACATTTTAGCCCCAAACTAAGGGTAGAGTGCCAGGACAAGGAAATCAAGGGTGTGTCTGATTAGATCAAGAACACAGTGAGACTAAAAACATAAGCCTAAGCCTGGGGCTAGAATTTTATCAGCCCCTGACCTGATCAAGTTCAGAGTGAGATCAAAAGCTTATCAGAACCTCAAGGATCAATTGAATCAGCAGGGGGAGGAGGCTCTCAGAGCTCTCAGCCTTCAGATCATCTGGTAAACTAGTAATGACCCAGAAAATAAGTTGAGGATAACGTCAAGGAGGGACTGAAGTATAAGACCATACCTCAACTTCCCAGAAAACAGAGCCTACCTATAATTAGAGAGGAAAAATGAGAAAACAATAAGAAAGCATTTTTATGGAGACAAAGAGTACAGACACAGAAGGGGATAGTGAAAACAAAGGAAACACACCCAAAGTCCAAAAGAAAAATATGGGTTGGATACAGAGTCTGGAAGATGTCGAAAAAGACTTCAAAAACCAATTAAGAGAAACAGAGGAAAAGTAGGAAAGAGAAATGAAAATGATGCAAAAAGAAATGGGCCAATTGAAAAAGAAGAACCAAAAACTGACAGAGGAAAATCAGGTATTAAAAATTAGAATTGACCATCTAGAAGCTAATGATCTCATGACAAATCAAGAAAAAATAAAGCAAAAACAAAGAATGAAAAAAACAGAGGAACACATGAAATAACTTACTGAAAAAAAAACAATTGACCTTGAAAATAGATCTAAGAGAGATAATCTGAGAATCACTGGACTACCTGAAAGCCATGATCAAGAAAAAAAACTTGGACATCGTATTATAAGGAATTATCAAAGATAACTGCCCAGAGATCCTCAAATAAGGAAATACAATTGAAATTGAAAGAATTCACAAATCACTTCCAGAATGAAATCCTCAAATGACAACTTCTAGGAATGTAATAGCTAAATTCAAGAACCACCACACTAAGGAAAAAACTTTTCAAGCAGCCAGAAAGAAACCATTCAAATACCATGGAGCTATAATTAGGATCCCACAGGACCTAGTAGCTTCTACATTAAAGGACTGAAAGGCATGGAATATGATATTCAGGAAGGCTAAGGATTTGGATTTACAACCCAGAGTCACCTATCCAGCAAAAATATGTATATTCTTTCATGGGAAAAAATGGTCATTCAATAAGAAGATTTCCAAGCATTCCTAAGGAATAAGTCAGACTTAAACAAAAAATTTAAGTCTAAGCATGAGAAATACGAGAAGCCCAGAAAGGTAAATTATAAAGAAATAACTGAAGAAACTCATTAAGGTAATAATGCTTTTATGTCTACAGAAAGAGGATTTCTGTAATTCTCAAAAATTATTCTTTGTAGTAGAGAAGATAGAAGGAATTCACTCAGAAAGAAGGTAGAAAAGTAAGCTGATTTTGATAATATGATGTATATGACAGTATTTGATGATATCATGTGTATGTAAATGTGATGATATGGAATGATATATATGTACAATATGATATTTATGCATATCAATGACATGTAAAGTCATTTCAGGGTGAAAGAGAGGGTTGCACTGAGAAAAGGGAAGGGAGAGATAGAATGGGGTAAATAATATAGAGAGGCAAGAAAAATAGATACAGAGAGGGGAGAATAAGGGTGGTGACAAGCATTATTTGAACTTTACTCTAACTGTTGCTGACTCAGAGAGGGAAAAACAAGTATACGCAGTGGGGTGTGGAATTCTATCATTCTATAGAGAAGTAGAAGGGGAACAAGACAAGGGAAGCAAGGGGTAATTGAAGGGAGGGAGAACATGGAGGGGGTGACAAAAAGCAAAATACTGGTGAGGAAGAACAGAGTGAAAGGGAATAAAGCATCTAAAGGGGATAATACTATGGAGGGCAATACACAATAATCATAAACTAAATGTGAATGGGATGAATTCATCTATTAAATGGAAGCAGATAGCAGAGTGGATTAAAAACCAGAATCCTACTACATGTTTACAAGAAACACATTTGAGGCAGGGTGACACACACATATTCAAGGTTAAAAAAAAAGGCAGAAGTAGCAACCATGATACCAGACAAAGCCAAAGTAGATATTGATCTGATTAGAAGATAAGGAAGGAAATTACATTTTGCTAAAGGGTACTATAAACAATGAAGTAATATCATTACTAAACATTTAAAGAAGCTCAAGGAGGAAAGAGATAGTAAGACCATACTAGTGGAGAATCTCAATCTTCCCCTTTGAGAACAAGATGAATTAAACCAAAAATAAATAAATAAGAATGAAGTAAGGGAAGTGTACAAAATGTTAGAAAAATTAGAGTTATTTGATATCTGGAGAAAGCTAAACAGGGATAAAAAGGAATATAGGTTCTTCTCAATAGTACATGGTACATATACAAAGATCAACTATTTCCTAGGGCACAGAAATTTTGCAAACAAATGCAGAAAAGCAAAAATAATAAATGCAATTTTTCTGATCATAATGTAATAAAAATTATAATTAACAAGCATCCATTGAAAAGCAAATTATTTTTTTATGGTTTTTTGTTTATATTTTTATTTTTTAGAAAAATTTTCCATGGCCACATGATTAACATTCTTACTGTCTCCTCCCCAATCCTCCCTGCCCCCTAGCCAATGCACATTTCTACTCGTTTAACATGTGTCATTGATCATGGCCTATTTCCATTATTATTGATAGTTGTCAGTTGTAGATTAAATATAGGAGTTGATTGGTGATTTCTTTCAATTTCTACTTTTTCCCCTTGTTCAAGAATATCAGGAGAGGAGCAGCTGGGTAGCTCAATGGATTGAGAGTCAGGCCTAGGGTCAGGAGGTCCTAGGTTCAAATCCGGCCTTAGACACTTCCCAGCTGTGTGACCCTGGGCATGTCACTTGACCCCCATTGCCCACCCATACCACTCTTCCACCTAGGAGCCAATACATAGAAGTCAAGGGTTTTAAAAAAAAGAATATCAGGAGAGTTTTCTTGTATAATGTCCTGTAGGATGAGGTACAGGCTTTTCCTTTTGTTGTGATGTTTTATTAGACCAACAATTCTTAAACTGTCTTTTCGAGATCTGTTTTCCAGATCTATGGATGTGTCAGTGAGATATTTCATATTTTCCTCAAAATTTTCATTTTTTTATTTTGTTTTATATATTCTTGCTGCCTAGTGACGTCATTTGCTTCTACTTGCTGAATTCTAATTTTAAAGACTGAATTTCATCCCTGGCTTTTTTGGTCATCCTTCTCCTTCTGCTTAGATTTTCTTTGTAGATAAATTTTCAGCTCCTTTGCTTCATTTTTCAGCTGATCAATTTGGGCTTTCAAGACATTATTTTCTTGTTTTAGATCAAGTATGTCCTTTTCCCAAATGTCTTCAGCCGCTGTTGACTCTTTTTTGAGTTCTTGAGTTATTTGAATTTTGAGTTCTTGAGTTAATTGAGTTAATTGTCCATTTCACTGAGGTTTCTATGTTTTCCCTTGGTGTTTCTTTATCTTCTTCTGATCAATTTTTCTTTGTTCAATTTCTGGATAGAAGCTGTTGATTGTGGTTTCTTTTTTCTTTTTCTGTTGTTTAATCATAGTTCCCCCCCCCTGTAGTTGGCCGTAATCTTGGTCTTCTGATCATTATATTTTTATCTTTGGGTTTGAGCTATTCAGTCCTAGGAGGGCTTCTTCTCTGTTTTGTTGATTAATTAGATTAGTGAGAGTTGAGGCCAGATTTTCCTCAGCTGTTGGTAAAACCTAGAGAAGTAAATTCGGTTACTTTCATTGAAGTCTGTGGCGGAAGGGCGTTGGAGCTTCCCTGCCCTCTGAAGACTTCTAGTCTGCTGTATTGATAGGATTAAGCCAGGTGGGATTGATCTGCACAGCTCCAAGTGCTGTGAAGTCAAAACCTCAAGAGAAAAGTTGGGGCACAGAGCAAGATGGAGTGTATGTTCACCCTCTCTGGGTTTCTCCCCAAACAGCTTCCCTGCTGTCCATGATCAGAGCCTTGAGTTTGGCACAGCTGTGCCAGTAAGGCACTTCCTTGGACTAGAGCTCTAGCCCACTCAGAGATTCCAGGATCTGTTGGAGACTCAGCACATTAGGTGGAGGAGGGGATCTGGGATCTTCCTCCTTTCTTTCCCCTCCCACTATACAGTTCCAAGAATTCAGATTTTTTTCTCATTTTTTCCATGTACCTTTTAAGTTGGGTTCAGCTTGAGGATTCTCCAGCTCTATTGTGTTGTCAGATTTGGTTTTCTGTTCCCTTGGAGCCCTTTGGCCTTGATGGTGGTGAAAGGCTTTACAGAGGTCTGGAGCCTTGCTGCTTCTATGCTACCATCTTCCCGGAATTTCCCTAAAGGCAAATTTAAAATTAATTGGAAACTAAATAGTCTAATTCTTCAAAACTGGTAGACGAAAAAAGAAACCATAGAAACAATCACTGATTTCACTGAAGAGAATGACAAAGAGAAGACAACATATCAAATCTATGGGATACAGTCAAAGCTCTACTCAGAGGAAATTTTATTTTGCTGAGTTCCTATAGCAACAAAATAGAGATGGAAGAGATCAATGAATTAAGCTTTCAACTTAAAAAATTAGAAAAATAAGAAATTAAAAACCCCTGATAAAAACTAAATTGGAAATCCTAAAAACTAAAGGAGAAATTAGTAAAATTGAAACAAAAATAACAATTGAACTAATAAATAAAACCAGGAGCTGGTACTTCCAAAAATAGAATAGAGTACTAGTTAATCTAATTTAAAAAAGAAAAAGATACTTTTCATTTCTTTATCTGAAAATTGTCTATTCGTGTCCCTTACCCATTTATCAATTAGGGAATGGCTTGATTTTTTATACAATTGGTTTAACTCCTTGTATATTTGAGTAATTAGACCCCTGTCAGAGTTTTTTGTTATAAAGATTTTTTACCAATTTGTTGTTTCCCTTCTGATTTTGGCTACATTGTTTTTGTTTGTACAAAAGCTTTTTTAGTTTGATATAATCAAAATCATTTATTTTACAATTTGTAATTTTCTCTAACTCTTGGTTGGTTTTAAAATCTTTCCTTTCCTAGAGATCTGACAAGTAAACTACTCTATGTTCACTTAACTTATTTATAGTTTCCCTCTTTATATTCAAGTCATTCACCCATTCTGAATTTATCTTGGTGTAGGGTGTAAGATGTTGATCTAAACCTATTCTCTACCATATTGTTTTCCAAATTTCCCAGCAGTTTTTGTCAAATAGTGGATTCATGTCCCCAAAGTGGGCTCTTTGGGTTTATCATACACTGTCTTGCTGATGTCATTTACCCCAAGTCTATTCCACTGATCCTCCCTTCTGTCTCTTAGCCAGTACCATACCATTTTGAGGACCACTGATTATAGTACAGTTTAATATCTGGAACTGTAGGCCCCCCTTCCTTCATATTTTTTTTCATTATTTCCCTTGATATTCTTGATCTTTTGTTATTCCAGATGAACTTTGTTATAGTTTTTCCTAATTCAGTAAAAAGAGTTTTTTGGTAGTTTGATAGGTATGGCGCTAAATAGGTAAATTAATTTGGGTAGAATGGTCATTTTTATTATGTTAGCACGTCCTACCCATGAGAAATCAATATTTTTCCAATTGTTTAGATGGGCAAGAGACATAAATAGGCAATTTTCAGATAAAGAAATCAAAAGTATCAAAAGTATCAAAAAAGTATCAAAAGCACATGAGAACGTATTCTAAGTCTCTAATAATTAGAGAAATGCAAATCAAAACAACTCTGAGGTATCACCTCACACCTAGCAGATTGGCCAAAATGAAAGAAGGGGAGAGTAATGAATGCTAGAGGGGATGTGGCAAAACTGGGACATTAATGCATTGCTGGTGGAGTTGTGAACTGATCCAACCATTCTGGATGGCAATTTGGAACTATGCTCAAAGGGCTATAAAAGAATGCCTGCCCTTTGATCCAGCCATACCATTGTTGGGTTTGTACCCCAAAGAGATCTTAGATAAACAGGCTTGTACAAAAATATTTATAGCTGCGCTTTTTGTGGTGGCAAAAATCTGGACAATGAGGGTATGCCTTTCAATTGGGGAATGGCTGAACAAATTGTGTTATATGCTAGTGATGGAATACTATTGTGCTTAAAGGAATAATAACCTGGAGGAATTCCATGTGAACTGGAAAGACCTCTAGGAATTGATGCAGAGTGAAAAGAGCAGAGCCAGAAGAACATTGTACACAGAGACCAATACACTGTGGTAAAATAGAATGTAATGGACTTCTCTACTAGCAGCAATGCAATGACCCGGGACAATTCTGAGGGATTTATGTAAAAGAACCCTACCCACATTCAGAGGAAGAACTACAGGAGTGGAAACACAAGAAAAACAACTGCTTGAACACATGGTTTGAGGCAGACATGATTGGGGATGTAGACTCGAAACGAACACACCAATGCAAAGATCAAGAATTTAGAAATAGGTCTTGATCAATGACACATGTTAAAACCAGTGGAAATACACATCAGCCATGGGGGAGAGGGGGAAATCAGGGGATGAAGGGGAAAGTAAGAGCATTAATTATGTAACCATGTTAACTTTTCAAAAAATAAATATTAATAAATGTTAAAAAAATTAATAATAAAAAATAGTTCTGTCTGGAAATGGAAAAAAAGAAAGAAGAGAATCAAATTAAGAGTGTCAAAGATCACAGGATTGATCTCGCCTCTAATGAAAAGGAAATTAAGGTAATTATTAAGAACTATTTTACCCAGTTATATAGCAATAAATATGGCAATCTAGGTGAAATGGATTAATATTTATAAAAACATAAATTGTCTGTTTTCACAAAAGAAGAAATAGAATACTTAAATAATCCCATCTCAGAAAAAAGAAATTGAACAAGCCTTAAAGGAATTCCCTAAGAAAAAAATAATACCCAGAGCCAGATGGATTCACAAGTGAATTCTATCAAACACTTAAAGAACAACTAATCCCAATATTATGCAACCTGTTTAATAAAATAAGCAAATGAGGAATCTTTACAAATTCTTTAGTACAAATATGGTACTGATTCCAAAGTCAGGCAGACCAAAAACAGAGAAGGAAAACTACAGGCAATTCTCCTTAATGAACATAAATACAAAAAATTTAAATAAAATACTAGCAAAAAGACTCCAGCAAGTTATAACAAAGATTTTTCACTATGACCAGAAAGCATTTATACCAGGAATGAAAGGATGGTTTAATTTTAGGAAAACCATCAACATAATTGATACTATCAGTTATCGAACCAACAGAAATCACATGATTATCTCACTAGATGCAGAAAAAGTCTTTGAGAAAATACAGCACAACACATAGAAAGTATAGGAATAGGGGGAGGCCATTCCTCAAAATAATAAGCAGTATATACTTAAAACTATTAGCAAGTATCATCTGCAATGGGGACAAGTTAGAATCCTTCCTAATAAGATCAGAAGTGAAGCAAGGATGCCCAATTATCAACTCTTTTATTCAATATTGTACTACAAATGCTAAGAGTAGGAATTAGAGAAGAAAAAGAAATTTAAGGAATTAATGTAGGCAATAAGGCAACTAAACTGTCACTCTTTTCAGATGATATTATGGCATACCTAAGGAAGCCCAGACAATAGACTAAAAGGCTAGTAGAAGTAATTAACAACTTTAGTAAAGTTACAGGGTACAAAATATATTTGCATAAATCATCAGCATTTCTATATATTTCCCAAAAAAACTCAGCAGCAGGAGTTACAAAGAGAAACTCCATTTAAAACCACTCTAGGCAATATAAAATATTTAGGTATCTATCTGCCAAGACAAACACAGAAATTATATGAACACAACTACAAAACACATTTTTACACAATGAAAATTAGATCTAAATAATTGGAAAAACATTAATTGCCATGGGTAAGATAAACTAATATAATAAAAATGACAATTCTAACAAAATTAATCTACTTAATGCCGTACCTATCAAACTACCAAAAAAACTTTTTCATAGAATTAGAAAAAAAATAATAACCTTCATTTGGAGAACAAAAGATCAAGAATATCAAGGGAATTAAAGAAAAAAATGTGAAGGATGGGGGCCTAGCAGTACTAGATCTTAAAATGTACTATAAAGCAGTGGTCATCAAAACAATATGGTACTGGCTAAGAGACAGAAGAGTGGATCAATGGAGTAGACTAGGGGTAAATTACCTCAGTAAACTAGTGTTTACTAAACCTGAAGATCCCAGGTTTGGGGACAAGAACTCACCATTTGACAAAAACTGGTGGAAAAATTAGAAAATGTTATGGGAAAAATTTGATTTAGGCCAAAGTCTTAAACCCTATACCAAGTTAAATTCAAAATGGGTAAATTACTTAAATATAAAGAATGGAATCATAAATAAGTTGTGACCATAGAATTGTATACCTTTCATTTCTTTAATAACGGAAGGACTTTAAGATCAAGAGATAGAGAACATTACAAAATGTAAAATGAATAACTTCGATTATATCAAATTAAAAAGGTTTTGTACAAACAAATCAAATGCAACCAAAATTAGAAGGAAAGCAACAAACTGGGAGAACATTTTTATAGCACAATTCTGACAAAGGTTTAATTTCCCAAATATATAATCAAATTTTCAAAAAATCAAGCCATTCCCTAATCTACAAGTTGTCAAGGGACATGAATAGGCAGTTTTTCACATGAAGAAATCAAAACTGTCAATAAGCACATGAAAAAGTTTTCTAAATCCCTCCAGATTAGAAAATGCAAATAAGAACAACTCTGAGGACCATCTTACATCTAGCCAACTGGCCAGTATGGAAGCAAAATAAAGTGATCAATGTTGGAGGAGATGTGGCAAAATTGAGACATTAATGCACTGCTGGTTGAGTTATGAATTGGTCCAACCAGTCTGGAGGGCAATTTGGAATTATGTCCAAAGGGATTTAAAAGATTTCCTGCCCTTTGATCCAGCCATACCGCCACTGGGTTTATACCCCAGAAAGATAGTAAGGAAAAGTACTTGTAAAAAAATAGTTATTGCCACGCTCTTTGTGGTGGTAAAAAATTTGGAAAATGAGGGGGGGTGTCTGTCAGTTGAGGAATGGCTGAATAAATCGTAGTATCTGATGATGATGGAATAATATTGTGTCAAAAAGAATAATAAACTGAAGGAATTCCATATGAACTGGAAAGACCTCCAAACATTGATGCAAAGCGAAAGGAGCAGAACCAGAATATTATATACAGAGACTAAAACATTGCGTCACAATTAAATGTAATAGACTTTTCTACTAGCAGCAATGCAATGATCCAGGACAATCCAGAGGAACTCATGAGAAAGAACACTATCCATATCCAGAAAAAGAACTATGGGAACAGAATCACAGAAGGAAAACATGTAATTGATCATGTGGTTTGATGGGGAAATGATGGGGTTTTTGATGTTAACAGATCAGTATATTGCAAATATGAATAACATCAAAATAGGATTTGAACAATGATACACATATAACCCAGTGGAATTGCTTGTCAGGTCCAGGAAGGGCAAGGAAAGAGGGGTGAGAAAAATTATAAATCATGTAACCGTGGAAAAATTTTCTAAATTAAAAAAAGTCAGGTTTTTTTTTTCCTCTGGCAATCTCATGAAGAAAAATTAACTGTAGCATATTGGTTGAATTCTTAGTCAATCAATCAGTCAACAAGCATTTACTGTGTTGACTATATGCTAGGCACTGTGCTAAGTGCTAGTAAAAACAAATGCAAGCAAAAAAGGAGACAATCCCTGCCTTTAAGGATCTTATATTCTGTTGGAAGAAAATAATACTGCAAAAGAAAAAAAAATACTGCAGGCAAATGGATGGATTTGGGAGTTAAGGTACCCCCTCACCCCCATTGTGGGAGCATGAGGATGGAGGCTGAATTGTAGTTTGATGAGAGATGAAGAGATAGCTCTTCAAGGGACCTTCTTTAAAACTATGATCTGTAAAGAATCATCCAATCAATGGAATGGTACTTCCAAGGTGTGAATTCCAGGCCTAAAGTGATCTACAATGAAAAAGAGAAGTTTGAAGTGTAGCCTGGTGAGATACAAGTTGGGTGGTACAGGTTGGGCAGGCAAGGATGAGTTACTGTTTGTGTTTCTGCATCACTGGAAGGAGCTTCAAAACTGATGAGATCACAAATTCATTTGAGTGTTTGCCTTTCTGTACATTAGGCCTAGTCTCTTTTTAGTGAAATAATCAGAACAATTAATTACATTCCTACAGATTGGAGAGGTAGGCAATTAGAGAAGAATTTAGAGATTTTAAAAACATTAAAAAACATGTAAAGAGCTGTAGCTGAAAGATAAATTTGCTGCCCATGTTGTAAGTTTTTGGTTTTGGTTTTGTTGAGTTTTTAAAAATCTTTTTTGACAAAGTTATAGAAAATATTTCTTAGAAGGAGTAAGATTCATTGAATCTCAGAATCTCAGAGTTTAGGTCAATTCACAGAAGTTATTTATTCCAGTCTCCCAGCTAGCATAAGAATTCCTTCCAAAACATGTAGACTCAGTAGGCTCTTGTGTTTTAAAGCATTAAAGCTGATTTTATTAAACTGGAAAATGCTTTCACTAAAGCCCAGTAGAGATCCTTTTTTGATTGAAGAAAAAAAAGGAAAAAGAAAACAGGACAGAATATTATTCATAGATAGTTGCATGCACTAAGTATGGATCTGAATGAAATTTTTGTTTACCAACCAAGATGAAGCATGAGGATTATGCTATTTTATTACTTTCTTATGGAATTAAAGCTTTCAGAGTTCCTTGCAGAAAGCCACACATTTATAGTCATGTGTGAATTACTTGGGACAAGCAATAATTTTGATATGTTTTCCTTTCGTGACAGCAATGATTAAGAATATATGCCTCTATTGATACTAGGCTCTTTGACTCAGAATTTGGACAAGATGAAATTGAATTGACCTTATTACTTCAACTGTAGTTATCTCTATAATTTAGATGCTTGATTCTTTGTCATACAAATGCATTTTATTGCCCTATTTTTATTCTGTTTTTAAGAATCAATATTACTCCAAGGAAATATGCAAATATATATCTTAAAGAGTACATTTCAATGACTATTAAAGGTATTCCTGTTACTATGGGTGGGAGAGGGAATTAGCATTTCCATATTAATTCCAATCTACAATTAAATAAGATCACTTCTGCCATAGGAATGTCCTTTTAAAAATGAAAAATTATTTCAAGAACTAGGAAACAATTGCTGCAAAATAGCTTAAAATAGAAAACAAGGAAAGACCTTTGGAGAAATGTGAAATTAAAGAAGTTGCTACTTATTCTTCTCAAGTGTGGCAGGGACTTGTTGTAATGGGGACCATTACAGTAAGCAGACCAGTGTCGAATACAGCTGCTAATTGATTGCCATAAAGAAAAAATTCATTGACATAAGCAGGATAATGGAAGAAATTGAGTGCTGAAGATCATAAGAAGGTAATTTTTACTGAAGCATCTCACTTTTTCATTCAAGGTTACACCAGGGCTATTGCCAGAAAAGGGTCAGTTGAATCTGTAAAAATTGTGCATCTTCATCAGACTGCAAAATGTCCAACAACAACAAAAGAAAATGGGGTGGGATTTACTTCCAGTGTATCTAAAAGTCTTGTTTTCAATAAGGAAATTATAAACTTCAGCACCTCTAATGAGCTGCTGATAAAAATATAATATACTGAATATTTATTTTCCAGAATTAGAGAAATTCCCAAGTAGAGATAGAACACCTTAACAAAACTGTGCACCATGCCTCATATCTAAAAATATTAAGAAATTTATCCATCACTTTGAATTAATCATGCTTTAGTGATGAGGGAGCATTCTCAATTTAAACCCTATTGAAGATGTAGGGTCTATAATTACGGCTAGACTTGGGGAAAAATGTCTACTGATCAAATGTACACAATATCCAATGTGATAAAAAGTGTGACTTAATAGTATCTTTCATTTATGTAGCATTTTAAGGTTTGCAAAGAATTTTATAAATATCTCCTCTCCATAAAATAATCCCAGGAAATAGATGTTATTATTATTCCTATGATACCTATGAGAAAACTAAGACACAGAAAAAAGTGTCTAGGATCATATTTGAAATAATATCTTCCTGAATCCAGACCTAGCATTCTATCCACCATTTCACCTAGCTGCCTATAATAATAAAAATTAGAATTTAAATGATTTGAGATAAAATTGTACCTGTTACCTCATTTGATCTTCGCAGCATTCCTAAAAGGAATTTTACAGATGAGAAAACTGAGGCCAAGAGAAGTTAAGTGACTTTCTCAGAGTCATATGGCTAGTAAATGTCTGAGGAAAGAGTTGAACTCAGGTCTTCTTAATTCTAAATTCGTGCACATACCTTCTCTTTCACCTAGCTGTAATTTCATGATGAAGATTTAAAGTATGTATTAAAATATTTGGAACTCAATACAAATCATACCAAAAAGTGATTTTAGAAAAAGATTCATGTAACAAATTTAAAAAAAAATATTGTTTTTGATGTAAGAAGCTGTAAATCAATGCATTAATTTATTTTCACTTGATCCCATTGTAAAATTGTTTTATATGAAGCTAGCCTAAAATCTGGCCCATTCCTTCTGAAAGTATTTGTTTTAGTACATCTTAAAGGAGCTCACCAATTAAGTGACTTCAGTCTAAAGAGTCCCTGCTTGAGGGTGACTACAGCCTTCTTGGAAATCATCCAATTAAAATCTAACAGCTAGGATTAGTCACAAAGCTGTCTAGGTACGTCACCATTAGAGCTGCTTTGTACTACTCTGCTAATATCCAAAGTCCACCAATTCTTTAATCCTCTTAGTGTACAAATTCCTCCAATTTGCCAGTTATATCACAATAGCATTGGTCACAAACATCCTACTGGACTTTCTAACAATGTTGTTTCCCATTACAAATGCGGTATCCATTGCTATCTGAGTGGGGCATCCTCCTAACTGTACAATAAGGCAGTATTTATTTCTAGCTGAAGGGGGTAATCTGGGAACAAACCAAAAAGACAATGAAATAGTAGTAGTGGGATTGGAGAGATGGTTGCCTCTGCAGCTTCATATTAACTCAAACTCAACTCAAGCATCACCTTCTACACTAGAACTTTCCTTAACCCCACAGTGACTAGAAAATGCCTGATACATAGTAGGCATTTTTTAAAAATGCTTTTTAATAGATTGATTGATAACTTCTGCCACCCCATATCCCTGATTCATGAGAATATCAACCTACTTCAGAACACCGATAAGTATTAAATGAATGTTCTGGACCTTGGCCATCTCTGCATGTCTGAGTGATTTATCTTGGCAATGAAGGAGGGAATTGTTCTGTCTAAAGTGAATGGCCAAACCCATCACTTTACTTATACATCTGAGCAAAAGCTACCTCCCCCTGTGCATACTGGAGATAATTGAACTGGTGTCATAAATATTATTTGATATTTAATTTCAAATTTTCTATTGACAAGAATTGGTTGGTCATTCCTATGAAATTAATTGCTTGTGATTTTAGTTCCCTGATGTTGATGTGATTAGATTTTAAACATATTTCTAATGGCTCTTAGTTTCCTGGAAAATGGAGCAGGACTTATTCAACTCACAACCACCAAAGCAGCTGGCACACATTCTATTTCACTCCTAGTAAATCAAGTTTTAATCTAAAGTAATAAAACTACCCAATTTTACTGACTTTAATCAATCCACTTTCAGAACACAGGACAGAACTTCCCTGTAATGACAACCTCATTCGGCATTAATATTGTGGGACAGTGGTATATGTGAGGGTCTTCTAAATACATAGTGCAACTAAATGGCTCCCCCTCACATGGTGCACCAAATGCAACAATAGTATTTCCATCTTTATATTGCTTCAGTTCATACCATAAAAAGCAAGACTTCAGACTCTCTTACTGTGTATTTATCCTATTTTTATCTTTCCACAGTCCTTCCTTTTTTACCCATGTAATGCCTTTATTGATCAATTTAATAATAACAGTCAAACCTCAACTTAAAAAGTACCTTGTATTCTAAACATCTCAATGAAAGTCAAATGTTTGGAACATTTTGATATATTCTTTCATTTTAAATTTTTATGGATAATTTGTTTTCTTCATTGCAGTCATTTTCAGATATATCCTCCCAGATCCAACTGCCTGTAAAATTTCCCTAGAAACAAAGTTCAGCCAAGCCAATCCAGTGAAAGTATGATGCACCATTCTATACACATGGTTCCCTACCTATCAGACAAAAAGAAGGGAACATCTTTGTCTCTTTTCTGTGACTAAGATTAGTCATTACCACTAGGTGATATTTGTCTTAATTTTAGAGTTCTTTTCATTCACAATATTATAGTAATTATGTTTATTATTTTGCTGGCTCTCTTTACTTTAGTCTGAATAGATTCATTTAAGTCTTTATATATCTCTCTATAATTCCCAATTTTATTTATTCTTATAAGATAATACATTTTCAATGTATTCGAACACCAGTTTCTTCAGCTATTTTCTAATTAATGGGAATTTTTTTTGCTGTTTAATTTTGTTTCCTATTTTTGTGCCAATAGAAAGTATTGGGGGCAGCTATGTGTCTCCATGGATAGAATACCAGGCCTGAACACAGAAGGTCTTGGGATCTAGTCTCATACACTTTTCTAACTGTGTGACCAAGAATAAGTCACTTAACTCCAATTATCTAGCCCTTACCTCTCTTCTGTCTTGGAACTGATATTAGTATTGATTCTAAGACAGAAGGTAAGGGATTTCTTTTAGAGAAAGTATTAGGCTTTGCTTTCTTACTTTGGGTGTATATCCAACAACAACATCTCTGGGTTAGAAAAGAATGGATAGTTTGGTGATTTGTCTCACATAAATATAAATTATTTTCCAAGACAGTTGACCCAGTTCACAACTCCAATAATAGTATATGAATATATGTGGTTTCCCAAAGTACTTTATCATCATATATTTGTCTTCTGTTACTTGGCCAATGTGCAGAATATGATGCGAAACCTCAGAGATGTCTTAATTTATATTTCTTTTATTTTAAATTATTCAAAACAGTTTTTCATATGCTGCTGAAAGCTAGTAATTCTTTTAAAATAATCCCTGACTACATCCATTGGATCTCATTTTAATTATGTTAAGGACTCTGGATGTATATTCTTTTTTAATTTTATCAGAGATATTCAATGTAGAGATTTTTCCCCAAATAATAGTTTCCTATCTTATTCTCAATATACAAATTCTATTTATACAAAAGATTTCAAAATTTTTATATAATACACACTTCTTTTTACTTTTCCATAATTATCTCTCTTCATTGCTTGGTTAAGAATTCTTTCATTAGCCATGCTACTATCCTTATTATTTAAGTTTTTATGTTTATTCGAGTTTCCTTTTGCCTGGTTCTCAACGAGTAAAGGCAAATCTAGTTTAATTATTTAGTATGCTAGCAAATACCAAATTTCATAAGTGTTTCTCCTTGTTTTCATTGTATTGATAGAGCATCTATTTTAAGTCAGAGAAATAGAGGCTCCATTCAAAAAGAAACACTTTGGTGTGAGAAAATAAAATCAATCTGGTTAAGTATTTTAATGAGAAAAGGAAAAAGATGTCCTCCTAGAAGTACTATGAGTGCAGTATTATTTCAAAGTTATATCCCTTGAAGGATTGCCAGTGGATCCAGATTTTGTCAGTACGTGTTATAATGGTGTGTATGTGTGTGTGTGTGTGTGTGTGTGTGTGTGTGTATATATATATATATATATATGTCTGTGGACCTTGGAATATGGCCTAAGAAGAAAAATAAATTCAATGAATTAAAGTAGGCAGTAAGGAAACTAAACTCATTCTTTGTGGATAATAAGATGATATGTTTAGAGAATCCTAGACATAAAAAAACTAGTTGAAATTATTAATAACTTTAGCAAAGTTATAGGATAGAAAATAAGTCCCATAAATCAGCATAAATACAGTACCAACAAAGTTCAGCAACAAGAGATAGAAAGAAAAATTCCATTTAAAGTAATTCTAGACAATATAAATTACCTGAGAATATACTTACATAGACAAATATGGGAATTAATATGAGCCCAGTTACAAAACACTTTTCATGCAAATCAAGTCAGATCTAAACAACTGGAAAAATATTAATTGCTCATGTATAGGCCAAAAATATAATACAAATGGCAGTTCTACCCAAATTAATTTACTTATTAAGTGCTTGATAAGTCAAACTACTTAAAAATTGCTTTATAAAACTAAAAAAAAATAACAAAATTCATCAAGAGAACAAAAAGCCAAGACTATAGAAAGGGAATTGATGAAAAAATGAAAGAAAAAAAGGGAAAAATCTAGTAGTACTAGATCTCACTGTACTATAAATCATCAAAATAATCTGGTGCTGGTTAAGAAATAGAATGATTGATCAATGGAATAAATTAGATATACAATATACAGAGGTAAATTACCTTAGTAATATAGTGTTTGATAAACTCAAATATCCCCACCTTTGGGGATCATAACTTACCATTTGACAAAAACTGCCAGAAAAATTGGAAAACAATATTGCAAAAATTATGTATAAACCAATATCTCACATACTACACCAAGATAAGGTCAAAATGGGTATATGATTTAGACATAAAGTGTGATCCCATAAACAAATTGAGGAAGATAAAATAGTTCCCTATCAATTATATGGAGAAGAGAAGAACTTATGATCAAACAACATAGAAAAAATTTTGATATATAAAAGGAATCATTTTGATTATATCAAATTTAAATGGTTTTGTATAAATAAAATAAATATAATCAAGTCTAGAAGGGAAAATTTAAAAAGCTGAAAAAAATTATAGCAAATTTCTTTGATAAGGGTCTCATTTCTCAAATATATAAGAAATTAAGTCAAATTCATAAGAATCCAAGTCATTCCTCAATTGAAAAATGGTCAAAAGATATGAATAAACAGTTTTCAGATGAAGAAATAAACTCTATCAATAATCATATAAAATTTCCATATCATTCTTGATTAGAGAGATGCAAATTAAAACAACTCTGAACCTTACATATATCATATTGACCACTATGAAAGTAAAGAAAAATGATAAATTTTGAAGAAGATGTGGTCAAATTTGGACACATATATTGTTGTTGAAGTTGTGAGCTGATTCAAACATTCTGGAAGATAATTTGAAACTACGCTGAAAGGATATAAAACTGTTATATCTTTTGATCTGGAAATACCACTACTAGGTCTGTATCCCAAAGAGTTAAAAAAAAAAAAGGTTGGGGAGAGGAAAGATTTACTTGAACAAAAATATTTGTAATAGATTTTATTGTGGTGGAAAAGAATTGGAAATTGATGAGATGTCCAAAAATTTTCTAAAGAACTCATGAAAAAAAATAAGGAAGAACTGACAGAGTATGAAAGGAGATCAAGACATATTTTTTCATTTTATTTCTTCATTTTTTTTATTTGTTCAAATTCACTTACACAAAAGGACCAATATAGAAAGGTGTTTACAAGTTAGACATGTTATACAAGTAAAATTTACATCAGACCAATTGCCTTTCAGGAGTGTGGAAACAAAGGAGGGAAAGGGTAAGAATTTGGCTGAAAAATTTTTTTTAAACGAGTGGTAAAAATATTAGGAAGTAAAAAAGTAAAAAATAAATAAAATTTTTAAGTATAGGTGAATTGATATCTACATCTGTGAAGGAAGTTTCAAAATGGAGTTTCCTATAACTGTAAAATCACACACATACATAAAACCTATGGCAAGTCAAACTATCCCTAGTGCTAAACCATATTATATAGAAGGGAAAAAAACCGCACTGAATTTGAGGTCAGAAGCTTAAGGTTCGAATTCACCACATGAATTTGACAAGTAAGCTTCAATCTCTCTTTTCCTTAATTTCCCATCTATAAAATACAGATGAAAGTACAACACAATTTATTTCACATGGTTGTGAGAATGGGTCTTTTTTATTATAAAGGACTGTGGAAATGGAAGCTGTTATTATTTGAAGGAAATTATATGTTTGAAGCCATAATGCATTTGGAACAGCTCATCTCCATAGCCATTGAATGTATTTTACTTGCTCTTGGAAACTCAAAATAATAAAAAGCAACAACATGAGGCTCATAGTCAGAGGCTGATAAATCCTTGTGGAATTGAAAATATACTAAGATGGTCATGTTTTTCATGATTTTCCTTCACTTTTATATTTTAAGATGTTTCTGCCAATGCCAATATTTTATATATTTTGATTGTTGATGAAAAAGCCCACTGGGTTTTTTCACTGAAAAGCTTTGGGTTCTCTTCATACTGTTTCTTTGTGGTGAGAGGTCAGGGCCTCAGATCTTACTGACTAGTGTCCTGCATATTGTTATTGAATAGATATCCAGCCCTCCAATCTTAGATTTATTGAACAAAACTAAAATAATCCTCTCCTATAAGAGAATCACTGAAACCATGCTTTCAGATTTTGATGCAATCATCAATGCATTCTCCAGCCAGCTTAGGAAATATGCCTTTTCATTTTACTTGGCATACAACTTATCCTGTTGACACATCAAGTATCTGACAATCTCATCCACCACAGGAGTATGTGATCAAACACTCCACAAAAGCACCACTTTTGTGAACAATGACACCATCTGCTATCAGTTCTATTGGCTCAGCTTCTAAGAATGGTGATTGAGTTAAGAAGAAAGATCACCACAAAGAGACTCCAAAACATAATAACTGAGAAGTTGGCTAATAAAGTGAGAGAAAAGGTTCATAGATCAAGGGAAACATTCCATATTTCAGCTTTGTTTTCTACTTTTCAATGTCTCTCTCACACTGAACAAAATGTTATCTAATCATCTCCCTGACATGATGTTCAAGTTGCCTATATTTAATTTTAAAAGATTCTAGCACATCTATTTCTTTTCTTGCACTGTTATCACAAATACTGAGCTATATGATATCAAAGTTGAATTTTTCTCACTATATTTCCTTGGGGCTATTGTTATACTTACTGAATGGTCTGAATTCTTTTGATTTTTACTTTGTAATATTCTGTTATGTTTGGATGCTTGACATCTCCTGGCTATAGCTTTGAACTAACATCAATTAGGATGACAAACAATATTTTGGGAGAAAAAAATGCCTTTCTTGTCAACTTTGGAATGAAGATTTTAAAAATCTTTAGTAGTTTATTAGACCTTAACTTATTTCTAAATATGAGAGAAAGAAGATTCCAGAACAAGCCTGACTCATGCAAGAATTCTAGAATGATGATGTTATCAATTTACCTACAAGTTGTTGCATAAAAATACTTCCTTTCTGAGTAGAGTTAGAAAGGGAAAGAATCTTGATTATTCATCTTT
This sequence comes from Gracilinanus agilis, assembly GCF_016433145.1. Classification (NCBI taxonomy): domain Eukaryota; kingdom Metazoa; phylum Chordata; class Mammalia; order Didelphimorphia; family Didelphidae; genus Gracilinanus; species Gracilinanus agilis. The sequence goes on along the minus strand of NC_058131.1, from coordinate 396,614,463 downwards.
ATATCTTCCTCAGTGCCTTACATAGAATAGTACTTAATTTTTCATGAATGAGTGGAATTTCAGATGTAAGATTAAAATTAATATTCAATAACTCCAAGTATTGTATTTTATAAGATTTATTAATAATCACTTGAAGTAGAGGAAATAGAAAGACAAGAATGAAGCCTGAGTAAAAAGCAGTTTTCTCCAACCACATCTGTGGGAGAAAAAGAGAGAAAGGGAGGAGTTACAGAAACATTGTCTCCAAAAAGTAAGGATGTAATATGAGGATGAAAGTGGGATGCTGGGAATCATGGTTCAAGGGTATAGAAATCAATTGCACACAGAATAACAATATTTTTAAGGCTATTGAGAAAAACATTTGGTATTATTAGAGGTAAGGTTTATTTTATCAAAAATAATTTTATTTTTAATGAGTTACCTATTTTATACATAATTATCTTCTTAGTTTACTTTTTTAGTTCAAGTGGAATTAAACCACATCTATCCTGACAAGGACAACTATGTAGTAGAGTGCATAAAGCATGGAGTTTGGAGTGAAGAAGATTCTTCTTCCTAAGTTCAAATCTGGTCTCAGACACGTAATAGCTGTGTGGCTCTGAGAAAGTCATTTAACTGTTTGTTTCAGTTTCCTTATCTTTAAAATGAAGTGGAGAAGAAAATGACAAATCACTACAGTATCTTTGACAAGAAAACCCCAGATAGGCTCTTGAAAAGTGTATATTGTGACAAATATACAAGATTCCAAAAAGGGAATGACACCAGACTGTTGTTCTTTCTCATATTTTTCTTCCTTCTTCATGTGAATCATATGTAATGATTTTTATTTGTTAAAAAGATCATAAATATGTAGATATACAAGAAAAGGATTTCATAGGCCCTCTAGTTCAAAAATATTATTTTACAGATGAGGAAACTGAAGATTTGAGAAAATAAGTGTGTTGTCTAAGATCATATAGGTAGTATAACATCAGTCTAGCAACACATTGTTGGGACTCGAAGCCATGGACAGTAACTCCTGAACCACTTTTTTTTTCTATTCTACCAAACTGCAACAAATATGACCACTCTAAAAAATTATGTTCAATACGTAAAAAATATGTTCAATAAATAAAAAAATAAAGTCACCATCTTCCCAATCCTTCAGGCTCAAAATTTCAGTGTCAACTTTGACTCTCTATTCTTCTTCACTCTCTACTGCCCAATATTTAGTCAACTTGTTATTCCTATCAATTCTATCTCCACATTCATTCCCTATTCTCCATTCACATGTCCTCTAGCCTAATTCACATCTTCACTTCTTACCTAGGAAAGTATCATAGCTTCCAAATTGATCACTCTGATTCCAGTATGTCCCTTCTCAATCCATCTTTCAAATGGTTGTCAAAATATCCTCAAGGTATGAAACTCCTGATCATAGACTCTGCATAACTACTGCCTCTAGGATAAAATATTAAATCTATAGCCCAGTATTTGATATCCTTTATAACTAACTTCAAGTGAACTCTCTAGTCTTATTTCACTTCATTCCTCAACCCTACATTTGATGTGTCATCTCCTACATCCATGAATGGCACAGACATTCATGAAATCGACTTCCTTTTCATAGAGTAGCTACATTCTAGAGTTTTTCAAGGCTCAACTGAGGTGCCATAGATTTCTTGTGGCTTTTCTTGATCCCTCTAGTAATTGGTATTCTCTCTCTCCTCCAATATTCCTATAGCTTGTCTTGCCTCCATTCACCCCTTCAGTTTTTATCCTAGTTCAATCAATGTGCATTTTAAAGTACCTTCTATGTCCTAGATATGGTGGTAAGCAATGGACATACAATGATATAACTAAAGCAATACCTCTTTTTAAAAGGCTGATATTGAACTGAGTAAAACAATAAACATACTTACCTGAATCAGAGGATAAAGAAACACACACAGAACAGAGATGAAGAGGCAGGCCATCAGATATTATGAGGTATTATATTAATGTTGAACCTGGAGTCAGAAAGATCTGAGTTCAATCTTGGATTGAATCCTGTGATTCAAAGTGATCCGAGACAAGTCATGTAACTTCTGTTTGAATCAGTTTTGCCAAAAGTAAATGGTTTTAATAATATGAATAATAATAGCATCTATTTAACAACAACCTTGTGAGTTAAATATAATATTTGCAAAGAATTTGACCCAGAGCCTGGTACATAGTAGGCACTTAAAAGCTTGTTTCCACCCTTCTTTCCTTTTTTATTTTATTTTTAATTTGTATTTAAGTATTTTTCCATGGTTACATGATATATGTACTTTGCCTCCCTTTTTCCCTTCCCACCTCCCGGAGCTGACAAGCAATTCCACTGGGTTATACATAAATTACCTATCACCCAATACCTATTTCCATATTAATTATTTTTGTAATAATCTTTTAAAAACAAAAAAAACCCCACATGCAAGACCCATACAAACAAGTGAAAAATCAAATATTTTCCTTCTGCCTTTCTATTCCCATAGTTTTTCACTCTATGCGGATAGCATTTCTTCTCATAAATTTCTTGGGATTGTCCTGGAAAAAATGCATTGCTATAAGTAGCAAAACATATGATTTCCCCACAATATTTCAGTGTCTGTTTACAATTGTTCTCCTGGTTCTACTTTCACTCAGCATCAGTTCAAGGAGGACTTTCTAAGGCATATGGAAACGAAGCAGTTTTTTGTTTCTTATAGCACAATAATATTTGTAAGGAGCAATTCTTAGGCTGCTGGCAGGAAAACCCCAAGCTTTAGGCTGGGAATGGATAGGAAATACAGCTAGAACTCCACTCTCCCCCCCCCCCCGCCAGCACAGAAATCTGTCTACTGATCTTAACTGAAGGAAAGGTGAGCCAATGCCTTATTGTGTCTACTAATGAAAACTTCTTCAGAAGCTGGACTTGATATCATAAAAGTGAATTCACACAAGAAATTGATGTCTCTAGTTATTGGATGTAATCCCCAAGCAAGAAATGTTGATGTACTCAAAAGGGCCTTCACAGCTGATACCTTAGATTCCCAACTGCCATAGAAACAGAATAATGAAGGATAACTCTAGGTAAGTAAATTTAACCACAGTGGCCTTGATCAAAGGATTCTCAAACTAACTGACTTACTTATAATGATTCTTTAATGACTATAGGGGCAGAGGGTTATAAGGATGTGAAAGGTGAGAGGGATAGGAAAAATCTCTCTAATAATCTGTGGTGATAAAGGGATGGCTTCTCCCAAAGCAGGGCAGAAGCCCCAAAAGAAATCTTCTTTCCCTAACCTTCACTATAGCTATTTCTACTCAACTATAGGATTTCTGGGTTAAAATGGCTTCAGAGTAGAAGAAGGGTGCTTAACTCTCCTAACTGACCCATACATGATACCTCAAAAGGACACAAAAAACAAATCCAGATGAACAAAGGGACCTCATAATAGTGCACAGCATTGAAGGTATGTGGGATTTTGGCATTTCCATGCTATAAGAGGGTGAAATAGCTCTCACTAAAATGTGAGCTGTTCAACACTCCCCACACCCACCCCACCTACAATCCCAGAGCCATCTCACAAGAGAGCAAGTGTGGGGCATTCATTAAGTTCTTGACAGCTACCTGGGATCACCAGGGCCTGCTCCTGAGAGCAGCCTAAGACTTAAGATACCAAGAGGCTAATAATGTGGACTTTGAGCACAGACATTGAGAGTGGACCTTGAGCAGAGGAGTGACAGATTGTGGAAGCAGTGTGCTGAAACTTGTAAAAGAGCCTCGGGCAGAGGAGCAAGCAAGGGTGCAACCAGGAGGTTTGACGCTGAGAACAGTTAGACTTCAGACCCCAGGAGCCTAAATAGTGCAGACTTTGGGTGCGAGGATAAAGCTGAGAGGGGTGGCACTGAGCCATGACTTAGGCAAAAACTGCCCCACAGCTCTATCCACCTCACCCAGACTTCTGACTGAGAAGGAAAAACCAACATAATAATGGCAAGAAATACCAAAGAATTAACCAAGAGAAAAAACAAGAGGAAAGCATTAACACTTGATAACTTTTACACAGAAAAAATAAAGACAGCAGATGAGGACAAACAAGTAAACACATCCAAACCTTCCCCAAAAATGAAAATTAGTCACAAGTTCTTGAAGATTTCATATATGAGATCAAGAGAAAGATGGAAGAGATTTGGCAAGAAAAGTGGGAAATAGCTCAAAAGGAAATTAACAGGTTAAAAGACAGAATCCACCAAGTGGAGAAAGATGCCCCAAAATCACACAAAATGATAATTAAATAGCAGGAAACCATGAAAAATAGAATAGACCAAATAAAAAAGGGAAATCAAAAGATTATAGCAGAAAACTAGTCTCTAAAGACCAGAATTGGGCAAGTAGAAGCCAATGATCTTGCAAGAGAGCAAGAACTAATAAAGCAAAGTCAAAAGAATGACAAAATAGAAGGACACATGAAATATCTCATTGAGAGAATGACAGATCAAGAAAACAGTTCTAGAAGAGACAATTTGAGAGAAATCAAGCCATTCCATAATTGATAAATGGGCAAGGGGAGGGGGGAGCTGGGTAGCTCAGTGGATTGAGTGTCAGGCCTAGAGATGGGAGGTCCTAGGTTCATATCTGACCTCAGACACTTCCCAGCTGTGTGACCCTGGGCAAGTCAATTGACCCCTATTGCCTACCCTTACCACTCTTCTGCCTTGGATCCAATACACAGTGTTGACTCCAAGACAGAAAGTAAAGGTTTTTAAAACTAACTAACTAAATAAATAAATAAAGATAATTGGGCAAGGGAAATGAATAGGCAATTTTAAGATACAGAAATCAAAACTATCAACAAACCCACAAAAAGTGTTCTAAATCTCTTATAATTAGAGAAATGCAGATCAAAACAACTCTGTGGTACCACCTCACACCTAGCAGATTAGCTAACATGACAGCAAAGGAAAGTGGTGAATGTTGGAGGGGATGTGGCAAAAGTGAGACATTAATGCATTGCTGGTAGAGTTGCTAATTAATCTAACCATTCTGGATGGCAATTTGGAACCATGCCCAAAGGGCTTTAAAAGACTGTCTGCCTTTTGATCCAGCCATAGCACTGCTTGTTTTATACCCCAAAGAGATAATAAGGAAAAAGACGTACAAAAATATTTATAGCTGTGCTCTTTGTGGTGGCAAAAAATTGGAAAATGTCCTTCGACTGGGGAATGTATAAACAAATCGTGATATCTGTTGGGAATGGAATACTGTTGTGCTCAAAGGAATAAAGAACTAGAGGAATTCCATGTGAACTGGAAAGACCTCCAGGAATTGATGCAGAATGAAAGGAGCAGAACCAGTAGAACATTGTACACATAAACTCATACACTGTGGCAAAATCGACCATAACAGACTTCTCTACTAGCAGCAATGCAAGGATCCAGAACAAGGCTGAGAAAGAACTGTGGAAGTAGCAACACAAAAGAAAAACAACTGCTTGAACCACATGGGCTGAAGGGGATATTATTGGGGATGTAGACGCTAAACAATAACTCTAGTCCAACTATCAATAATATGAAAGTAGGTCTTAATCAATAATACATGTAAAACCTAGTAGAATTGTGCATTGGCTATGGGGTGGGGAGTTTGGGGGAGAGAGAAATTACATGAAACTTGTAACTATGGAAAAATATTCAAAATAAAACTTTAAAAAGGGGAATAAATACATATATATCACCATTCACATAATACTGGTTTACAAAAGTCAACCCAACATACTTTCCTTTTACAGGTAATGTTACATGTTGTATATCTATGAAAAATCTCATCAGATCTGTCGAGAAATTTATGTCTAGTACTTAAATGCTAGGAGAAAATAAAGGGCAACAAGGAATATTGGTTTGTCATTGGTTTTAAATATTGATCATTTTCAGCTTTTTATTTCAGTCAAATAAATGAAAGGGTTTTTTTTTCCCATTCCTCTGTAAAAGTGAAATTTGGGAAATGCCATCTAAAAGTGTATATATTTCTATGGACATGGGAAATGTATCAAAACTACATTTCCTGTGATCCAACATGGTCCAACTGGTTTCTGTTTCCGGGTTTTTGGGCTTGGGAAGGCCTACGTCTTGACCCAGGGAAGAGCTTAAATCTCCTGGGTTAGGAGGGAGTGGCTCTTTGCCAGTAGGCTCTTGGCTAGCAGACTCGGAGACAGTAATGGAGGCGGCAGTTTTGAATGCTTACAAGCGCGTGGTCTGATAACTTTATCTATAAACATGGCTTTAATTAAATTACTAATTTATATTATTATACCAGCCTTTATCATTTTTAATATTTATACCTCTGAAGGGTTATTCCCTTTTCAATCCTGTAGGGAAGAGAAGAAAGTTAGCCAAATTATGAGGAAATCTGTTATCTTATCTTATCTCTCCTGCCCAGAAATATAGGCCTGAAATTCTCATGTTATCTGGAGAAATATGATCTATAATATTCCAGAGTAAGTTTTCATCACGTCACAGAGATCAACTGCCCATTGCTAACTTATTGGGAATCTTAGCAAGAGTGATAATAAAAGCTGTTTTATATTCCAGTAGGGAAAGATTGAATGGGGCTCTTCCTTGAAGACAACTGATGAAGAGAGGAAAGGTAACAAGACAGCTAATGTGCTTTTCTACTTGTACCAAACATCTACTTTCCCCAAACCCCACAACATCCAGAGACTTAACTAGGGTGAAGCAATGGCTTTTCCCCAAGGTGCTGAATTTAGAGGTGATGAATTTAGAAGGTGCTGATGGCACTCCCAGTTCCTCAGCAGCAAGGAAACTAGAGAGCTTAGAATCTAGTTAGCAAGAATAATTTCTTAAAATAGGAACCTACCTGATGGCAGGGTAGGGTGGGCTGCACTCCCGTTCTACCTTGTTCCTCACTTCCCCCTCAAATAACAGTTCATTTCATGTTGCTTATATTGGGCACAATTTGTATCCCCTTTTAAACCTTTAATTTCATTGTTACAGGGAAGTCCCTTGAAGAAATTCCTTCCACCAATGCAGATTTGCATATATTCTTCAACTGATAGTTTTAGAAAGTTCTTTGGGACCCTTGGACACTGAATTATTTCCCTACTATATGTCTAGGGACTGGAAACCAGGTATTTTTGACTCTGAAGTTAGTTCTATTGTCATTTTGCTTCTGATTATGACATTGCTTCAGTTCATGCTACTTGTCCAAAATTTTTAGTGAAAACTAAATAAAGACAGAGATGAAATAATAGTGGTCAATCCCTTAAACCTCATTTCCAATTTTTATTGATAAATCTAAACTCATTCTATAATCTGCTGGTCAGAAATTATCCAAATAAAATCATTTTGCCTGTAGTAATCCTTCTTTAGCAAATGATAAATAAATTTTAAAATGTGTGTTAACCAAGCCAAAAATATCAAGTAAGCATAAGGATGAAAAAGCCCAAAGACTAAAGTTCTGTCCATTTTTTCAGTCTATTATATTGTCTTATCTCAGGCTTTAGTGCTAAGTGAGTTATCCCTACTCTAGAAAAAGTGACAAAAAGAAATCTAGTAAAGTTTTCCTATTTTGGCTTTAAACTATGCCCCAAATATCATGAATTGAGAATCTTACACCAATTATCTAACTTTAAAGTAAAGAGACAGACAGGTTAAATGACATCTTCAAAGTAGTAATAAGAACTACTCAGATTTGAATCCAGGTCCTTTCACTCAAAAGCCAAATTTCATTTCATTGCATTATGTTGCTACCAGTTTTATAGGGTAAATGATAACAGCAAAGAAAAAAAGACAAAACTGTAAATAAAGCAAAGGAATTTAAATACTGGAAGCAGATTGATACTGGTAAAAGAGCTCTGAATCTGGAGTTGAATAACCGAGATCAAATCCCAGTTATCCTGTTAATACTTGTGTAAGCTTAGGGAAGTCATTTACCTTCTGTATACCTTAATTTCCTACTCTGTAAAAGAAAGAGAATGGACTAGTTGGTCTCTGGTTCCTTTAAGTTTTAAATCTATGATCTTGTGAGTATAGAAAGCATACTGTAGTTGGGAGTCAGACTTCTGTGATAAATTGTACTGAAATGGCACATTTGCTTGATTATCACATGAACCAACAGTCTGATTACAGTAAAAAAATCTTTCAAATCTTCAGTGAACTTTTTTTTATCAAAGCTCATTCCTCTGATCCCAATGGAGGAATAAATGACTAATGGCCAAATCTGTCTCCCATTGGGAATGTAAATGGTTCTTCATGTCACTCCACCAATGCCGTAGTGTTGGATGTTCCAAAGGGTTTTGCTTGTTAACATGATTGAATCATGATCACTCAGTGAAAGGCAATAAAATAGTCCATCTTGTGGAAATCACTGTAGCTCTCTCTCTCAGCGCAGATCAGGGCCTCAGTGTGTGGGAGAAAATGAATAGGGATGAGAATATGAGTAGCCCCTGCATGCATCTACATTAATCAGAAGCATCTGTTGCCTTGATCCTAAAATGTGAGGTGACTTGGAAGGCTTCTTTCATTTTTCTTTTTGTTCAGCTTTGTAATCCTAATGTTGTAGGGAGTTGGGAACTCCTAGTGTAGGAACTCTGTCTACCAGTGCAGATTAGCAATTTATAGTCTTGGGAAGTTGCCTGAGGACACAGACTTTTAAGAGAATTGCCAATGGTTTCAGAGGCTGGAATTGAATATGGTTCTTCCTGACACAGAAGTTTATTTCCTAATTTTCTATGCTTCCTTCCTAGAATAGATCTTCCTCTGCTTATTCCATTAACCTTGGTTGCTACAATATCTTTGGATTTAGAATAGTATTTGGATTACTGATGTGGCCACCACTGCCACCAGAGTTCCTGTTGAAATGCATTCCTAATTGGAGTGTCCATGTTCAAATTCGAGGAGAACTTACATTTCCAGGTTTTGGAATATTTCCTGTGTTCTCCCTTCATGAGTGAGCAATCTCCAAATGACTGATAGTTTTATGAGGCATCTAACTAGGGATGAGCAAGCTTGTTTTGATAACATAAAAACTGGCAGGAAAATTGGCTTAAAATTTGAATGAAGCCCAAACTGAATATCTTTGCAAGTTTGAAGAGGCACAGATGACTTTATGTAAATTACTTGTTTTGAGCATACTTCCCCTGGGCACGTTTTGTCCTCCACAAGGACTGAACAAGGAAAATGGGAGGAAAACACTTCAGAAAAAAAATGATTCTTGCTTGTTTATCTAACTAGCTTATTTAGAAACAGTGTGGATCTTCTAGGGAAGACTTCTGGCTCTATCTCACAGAATGGCTAGGGATGTCAAGGTTGGAAGCTCCAGAAAATAAATGAATAAGAATATGAAATTTATCTTTCACTGCCCAAACTGGCTTGAGTCTCAGAGTGGTCAATGAAAATAAGAAAAAGTAAGACAGGGGGAGAGAGAGAGACAGACAGACAGACAGAGACAGAAACAGAGACAGAGACAAAGACAGAGACAGAGACAGAGAGAGACAGATGGAAACAGAGAGAGAAAGAGAGAGAGAAACAGACAGAGACAGAGACACACAGAGAAACAGAGTCAGAGAGAAAAAATCTCTGGGTGAAGAACAAGATGAATGGCAAACTATTCCCTTTCATAAAATGCTTACTTTTCCTTGTTCACCATTTGGTATGAATAACTACCCTTCAGTTCTAGACATCTGAAGCCTAAGAAAATGAATTTATTTGGCAACAAACTAAACTGTGTGACACAGGGGTTCGGCAATGTATGGCTCTCGAGCCATATCTGGCTCTTTTGAGGGCCAGATATGGCTCTTTCTGCAGGAGCCATGAAGTCAAGTTTTTTCAGGCGCTGTTACAGGAGCATGCACTGTGAGCACTGTACAACTCTCATGAAATTATATTTTAAAAAATGTGGCATTTATGGCTCTCAAGGCCAAAAAGGTTGCTGACCCCTGGTGTGACCCTTTTGTGCCTTCAAAACAAGGTCAAAGTTATACTTTCTCTGATGATGTTTTCCTGACCACACACATAATTTCTTGACACAATTTCTCTCTTTTCTGATCTTTTCTATACAGTCTTTGAGGTCAAGCACTTTTTTATTTTAATCTTTATATTCCCAGAACATTGTATAATGATTAACAAATGTTTAGTTTTTATTTATCATTTTCCTCCCCAACTAGCTCAAGAACACAACGTCTCATTCTTTGATATGTACCACAGGAAGAAGAAATGGATGAAATGTAGTAATATGGTGGAAGGAATGCTAATTCTGGAGCCTGAGCATCTGGGTTCATTTTTTACCTCTGCTACTATTTCTGTTAACCTTTCCTCCAGGAAATTATTTAATGTACATGGACCTCAATATCTTTATACATAAAATCAAGGGGTTGGACTAAATATCCTCTAAGAATCCTTTCAGCCCTAGATATATATCTGTTATCTTTTGTTGGACATTATATAATCCAGTACCTTAACTTCATAGGTGAAACAACAAAGCCCTAGATAAAGGAAGTGATTTGCTAAAGGACCTACATTGTATAGAGTCAGATTCAAATTCAGATCTTCTTACATAAAATGTCATTCCTTTATATAATACCAATTTGTACCTATATCCTGCAAGCAAATTATACTGCTTTATAGAAGATGCTCATAACAGAAAGGCCTACCTGTGGGCTGAATTTTCTAGGATAAACTAGCAATACTCTATACTGTTTTCCCCATTTCTGCTGATACAATCAGTGCTTTCTCTATTCATACCTTTGTGTTCTATTGGTCATTTATTGACATGATTTGTTATGAAAATCTTAATAGTCATATTCTAACTCCACACAAGAAGTTAGTCTTTCTTCCACAGTCTAGTCAATTCCTTATAATTAATATAATCAGATTCCTAGACCAATAAAAGCTGAACTTTAAGTTTGTTGACATTTTGTCTGATGAAATGTGATGTCCATTTAAGTGAATAAATGCTGTCATTTATTGAGTGAAGAGCACGATGTTAGGGATTAGGAAAAGTATAATGTTCTGTTAAGTCTTCCTTCTTGCTCTCAGTGAACTTACAATTTACCTGAGAAGTAAGCAACAAACGTGGGGGACTTAAGGGGTTGGGGGTGGGGTAGAGCCAAGATAGTGTAGTAATCCTCAGCAGCTATGTGCAACCATGAGAATCCTCTCTATCTAAAATTAAAATATCACCACAAAATTAATACAGGAGTAAAGGAATGAATGAGACAGAGTGAAATTAATTTCAAGAAAAGAGAAACCAAAAAGCTAGGCAACAAAAATCTGGGGCACTGAGGTGAGAAGAAACCAGACCTAGCAAAAGCTGTAACAATGAGGGAAGTGAAAGTCAAGTCATTTTTTTGGGAAGGTTTGGATGTGTTTGATTGTTTGTCCTCCTCTGCTGTCTGCTCTGTTGTCTGGATTTTTTCTGCTTAAAAGTTATCGAGTATTAATGGTTTCCTCTTGTTTTTTCTCTTCGTTAGTTCTTGGACATTGCTTGCGATTATTATGTTTGTTTTTCCTTCTCAGTCAGAAGTCTGGGTGAGGCAGGCAAGCAGGCTCTCTGTGTATAGAGCTGTGGAGCAGTTTTTCCCTAAGTCACAGCTCAGTGCCACCCCTCTCAGCTTTATCCTCACATCCAAGATCTATGCTCTTTAGGCTCCTGGGGTCTCAATTCTAGCTGTTCTCAGGGTCAAACGTCCTGGTGGTCTCCTTGCCTGCTCCTCTGCCTGAGGCTCTTTTACGAGTTTCAGCTCACTGCTTCCACAGTCTGTCACCCCTCTGCTCTAGGTCCGTGCTCAAGGTCCATGCTCAAAGTCCACATTCTTTAACCTCTTGGAGTCTTAAGTCTTGCTGCTCTCAGGAGCAAGCCCTGGTGATCCCAGTTAGCTGCCAAGAATTTAGTGAATGCCCCACACTTTCTTTCTCTAACTCTTGCAGCCATCTTAACCAAGTAGTCGAATAGTAGTGTTTAGACAGGGCACTACACCTGTCATAGCTGGACATGACAGTTGTTACAGAATCATAGAATTAAAAGCAATCCACAAAATCATCTAGTACAAACACCTGATTTTATGGATAAAAAAATCTGAGGCTTCAATCTTATGCTAGCACAGTTATGTAATTAATTAATTAATTAATTAATTGATTTAGCAAAATAATCGCTAAAATCTTGGGAAGTGCAGTGAAAAGGGGGATTAATCTGGAGTTATAAGGCCAGAGTTCAAAGGCAAACTCCGCTACTTATTGGCTGAGTGAACATTTTCACCATCTGCTCCTTAGGTCCCTCATCTATAAAATGAGAAGATTAGATTAGAGGACCTAAAGTCTTCAAGATATATGATCCAAAGTGCCTTATGCTACTTGACCTCTAGTGTTCTTTATCATATCAACATCTATATTAATTAGGTATTGACCAGGGATTAAATTCTACCCACTATGACCTTCAGTGCCATGATGATAACCTCATTTTGGTAGATTAAACACCTAGGGGGCACTCTAAAGCTGAATGGGAAAGGTGAATGCTATCTTGCCATGGTAGTAGTTGCTGGTAATAGATGGAGGTAAGAGAGTAGTTTGTTTCTATACATCTTACAACTTCATTAGAAATGGAAAGAGTGAGAACACAGAAGGTAGCAAACAATGATTAAGTGTTTATGTCGAGCACTACTTTAAAATTCTTTATAACTTTTATTTTCTTTGATTCTCACAACAAACTTGGGAAGTAGATATCACTATTTTCCCCATTTTATAGTTAAGGAAACCAAGACAGGCAGAGAATAAATGGTTTGTTCAGGTCATACAGCTAGAATATGTCTGAAGCCAGATTTAACTCAGATCTTCCTGACACCATGCTCAGTGCTCTCTATCCACTGGACCACTTAGTTGCCTAGGAAAAAGAAATAGAAAGCCTTAGATTGGAGGGTTAGGAAAAAATTATAATGGTCTAGCAAGAGGAATTCTGTTTTTGAAATTTATCTCAGATTATGAGTATAAGGGTTAAAATAGGTGTTTTGACAAAATAAAAGAGCAGGTTTAAATAATTTAAGGTTTAATGCAAATATAGTAGAGTAGTAAATTAATATTATCCCTTTAAGCCAGAGGGGGGAAAAAACTTCTAGCAGCTTTTAACAGTTAAAAATTTAGTTTAATTAAGATAGAGATAGTAAAAGAATATAGCAAAGGAGGTAAAGATAGAAAAGAGAAAAAAAAAGACTACTAATCTTACATCCTATAAATATACCTAAAATTCCTAATTCTACCTAAAATTCCTAATAACTACTTCTAGCTGTGTTCTGAGGATAGCTTCTTCTTGCCTGGCAAACACCAGGCCTATCTAACCTACACTATCTACAAATGATGCACTAACTACCTAATTCCCTAAAATAATAGACAGCTACCATTCACTCACTCCTTCAACCAGTTTTCTATAGCAGCCCAAACTGTCAGTAGCCAAGTGATAACAAATCCTTGCCTATGAGACAGACCTCCTGGTCTCTAGAGATCCCAGAGGTAAAAAGTCCTTTAAAGGGTCAAGCCAAAAGCCCTCTCAGTAATCTCAGGCCCACCTTTATATTCCAGCCACTAAACACCAACCCACACTATCAGCAACCAACCCCCCCAAAACCAACTTACGGCTAGCAGCCCACTTCCCTCCAACTGCCAGCCCTCACTGTCTGAAACTCACTGACCAATTGTCAGCAACTCACTTTCCTGTCAGCAACTGACAGCCTACAATTGATGCTGGCTCAGCAGGGGGTTCCCTGGTTCTACTTCCTGTCATTGTGGACTGGTTAATCCCTACACATCTCTATGGTAAGAGGACATCCAAGTTGCCCCATTAAATTAAAGAAATTAAATAATTCCTTTTTACATGAGCAAATTGTGTGAAGCATTTTCTTTGCTCCAAGAAAAAACAATTGGTGATTTAACTACCACTAAAACAACCTATATGACTCTTAAGTTTGTGACCACTAAGAAGCACTTAAGTACATGATGTTATACATTTTTGTTACATTTGTAAATTGCCTGATGGGCTAGCCTTAGCTTTCCTACTACATGAGAATGGAGGCAAATGGTGATTGTCTTATGCTTCATTGTGTTTCCTCAGTGCCCAAGATAATAAAGGATTTGCCCAAAGTCATATAGGGAGTAAATATTCATCAGTTATTGTTATTTGGTTATTTGGTTATTTGAATTTTTTGAATAATATTTGAATAAAAATAGTTATTTGGTTAATTGAATGATTGGCCTACCAGGGAACCTGCAGCTGCATGCCTGAATACATTATATATTAGATAAAAAGTCTATTGCCATGTTCATCCAGGATTATAAATCATGTAACAACTGTGAGAAAGAGGATTTTAGAAGTCCTCTGGGCTATCACCTTTACTATTAGAAGGTTTTACTAAGCTGATTCTAATACTTGTCTATATTAACTATAATGTTTTATCAGCAGGATCTGCTAGTGCTATCTATTCTCAGTGTCTCCCATCCAGCATATCACTGATGAAAATATTTATTCATTCAATAAACATTTACTGAGTACCTTTTATAGGTAAATCATGGTATTGAATCCTGGGGATGTAGGTGTAATTAAAGGAATTCCCATACTCATTTTATTTATTATAATCAAAGAAGACTCAAAATGTATTTGCAAAAAATATGTGGAGTTTTCCTACTATCCCACAACAAAATGTCAAGTAGTTCTTTAACTAACTTGATAAGATTGTAGGGATTTGACATCTTAATAGATACAACTGATTTTGCATTAGGATGGATGAGTTTATAAAGTATTTATTAAGCATTTAGTATGTTCAAAACACTGTGCGGAGCACTTAGGATGCAAATATAAATATAAGATTTTTCCTATTCTCGGACACTCATATTCTAATGAGGAAAACAACATATATGGAATGTTTTAGCTACAAGTTTGGTGGAAAAGTCCCTTGTGATGAAGTTGCAGCAACAAAGTAGACTATAATGCTTCTTCTTAAATATTATTTCTACTAATAAAATAATATATTTTTTGTGTTGAAGAATTTGAAAATGCCAAGCATAGTGGTGGCAAGAATTTTCTAAGTCTTCAATAGCTGTAGCTGTAATAACCTATAGAAGTTATTAGACTGAATCTCTATAGAGATAATGCATGCATCTTCATACACTTATGGCTGAGGCCACTGAACTGGAAGCAATGTTATTCTCAAGACTTTTGTGTTCAAATGTCTGAGACTGTCTCCATTAGATTATGAGGGGTTGGATGCTGGTCAAGGTTTGGTTTGACTTGCCTGAGAAATCTTTTCTCTTGCCTCTACTTCAAGGTGTTTCATTGCTTCAGCTAAGTAGGCTTTTCTGACTTGTGAATAATGATTAGTTCACTGTTGATGGGGATGTCTGGCCCCTTCTCCACTGGAATTGTTTCCCATATGATCACTATTATAATAATAAAGAGCATCAGTAACCAATGTTATGATAGAAGGGAGAGAGAGTCTATGTGGTGAGACTCTTTTCTAGCTCTCCCCTTGCACCTAATATACACTGGGAGACTTTGAGGGGGTGTCACCCCAAAACTGAGTGACCTGGATGGTCGTGCAACCCCACAGAAGTTGGGCATCGGGCTTCCCTATAAGATGAGGTATGTGAACCTCTCCCTCATTCAGAATCAGATTGGGGTACTACTCAACTTCACAGCGGGTGGTCTGGCTCCAAGAAGGAGGCAGCCAGTCCAAGCTGTGGTTCCCCTCTTCCTTGTTGTCTCTCATCACTCTGGAACACTATCTGACTAATGAATGGCTTTTATTATTCATAATTCAGGGATTGGGGAAAGGGGTGAAGGGCAGAGGGATTTGGGGTGCCCTCTTCTCTATTCCTATGGAGTCCATTGCTTAGGTGGGAACCTTAATGGATCCCACTCCTAAGCTTCTTCCCCCACCCCTTCTCCTGTTTCTATTTGTAGTTTTGTGTTTCTATCTTTTTTCTATAATTGTAAGTTAGACAGAAAAGGGTCTCTCAGCTAGGTTGGGTAATGGGGGAAGGAGACTAAGAGATCACTTCCAAAACGGAATCCAAACACTTAGCTGACTCAATGATTGAAGTCTTGCTGGGTGAGATGCGATGGTTTCAATGTCCAAAGAAAGATCCTCAGGAAGCCCTCAGGACTGGATCTGAGCTGGGATGTCCTCCTCCTCTCTCCTCTTTCAGTCCTCGGCCAGAAGCCCTTTCCTTCTCCTCCTTCTTCCTCCAGAGAATTTCCCAGAATTCCCTCTGGTCTCTCGACTGTCAGTAACTGTGACCAATGGCCTTCTTCTGGCTCCTTTTGTCCCATCCCCCTTGCGCAAATCCCATCTTTACATTATGAGGTCTAGCCTGAAAAAACAACTGTGATCTAGGGGGTACTGCCATTCCCTGGACTCCTGTACTTATTTGCTTACTGATGCCACTCAGTCTGCAATTGTTTTTTGTGGTGATAAGGTGATAGGGGTCCATGACTTAAAAGTAAGATTGCTTCTAGAGTCTGGAAATACACAATGACTTCTCCTATTAATGATGATGGAAGTTTGGAAGCAGATCTAGTCCCTTAGGGGAGGGGGTACTGCTATTCCCAAGGCCTTTGAATTTATAATTCTGGGATTTCTCCATCAAGATCTGAGGGGAAATTAGGATGTAAGTAATGATGGTGATTTGTACTTGCCTGGTCCAAGCTACCTCTTGTATTTCCATGAGGGTGCCTTGGTGCTTCAGCTAGGCTGATTTTCCTGCCAGTCTCTGAGAATCAATTATTCCCTATGTTTGTTTATATATATGAAAACCATTTAGTAGTTATAAGAGTTTGAGCTTGAATTCAAGTTTAGGGATTTAAATTAGTTGTGGAAAGAGACCAGGTGAGCCTGTATAAAATGGAAGCAAACAGAGAAGAAGGGATTTTCTCTTCTTTCTTGACCCCTTGTCTATGTCTAAACAACAACTTAACAGGGAGAGACAAACCATCCACCAGGAAGAAGAAATGCTGACTCCAGACAGACAAGAATATAGATGGACACTCACATGCAAGGGATGAAACAGCTTTTAGAGGAATCTAGTTATTGCAATGGATGAATTCAGGACAATATGACTTCAAATCTGACCTTGGACATTTTCTGTTTGTGTTATACTCAGCAAGTCTGTCTACTTCAGTTTCCTCAACTGTAAAATGAGGATGAGGATCAAATGAGATAATATTTTGAAACATGGACTATGTGTCTGGCACATAGTCCATGCTTAATAAATGTTTATTCACTAACTCCTTGCTTTATGAAACATGCCCCTCATATCAAAGAAAGAGGGCTCTGCACAAAAATATAGTTTCTGGGAGCCTGGCTGAATTGTAAATGTAAGAGGAGCTCCTTGAAGACTACAAAAGACGAAAGGTCAGTCAGGTCCTACAGCTCCAAGAGTTGTTAGTTAACTTTGCCACACATGTATCCTGTACTCTTTGTTAGTGTTCTGAGAAATGAGTCTGTTCTTCCCATACACAGTGTGTATTTGTAGGAAAATTTGCCCCAGGCTTTGGGGAGATGAGTGTTTTGCCATCCATTCTTATGTACCTTTTAGTGACTATTAATTGGAAGCTCATTGATAGGGGTCCATGACTTACACCAGTAAGGTTGCTTCTAGAGTCTGAGATAGCAATGTCCTTCTGGGCCTCTACTGCTCAAGAACAAGTGAAAGTTCGGAAAAGAGCCTAATGGGATTGTTGCATAAGACAAAAATGAAACAATTTTCATCCTAAAAGAATTTATATTTTATTGAAAGGAAAAAAAATATGTACAGAGATGTCAGTTAATATAGATATGTATATGGAATGTTTTTAGCATGTAGATTGCATATAGAACACTTTCTAACATATGTATATGTATTGTGTATAGGAAGTAAATAGGAAATAATTTCAGAAATATTGTTATAATTATTTAGTCATGCCTCATCCTTCCTGAAATCATTTGGATTTTTCTTGGCAAAAATACTAGGGTGGTTTACCATCTCCTTTTCTAGCTCATTTTTCAGTTGAGAAAACTTAGACAAACAGGATTAGATGCCCTACCCAATTTCACAAGGCTAGTAAGTGTCTGAAGTGTGTAAATAGAATTAGCTCTAGCCCATTCATAGTCAAAACTCTACTTATCCTAGGCATAGAGATGATATCATCCCCACCTCCCTTAGTGAGGAGGGGAGATGAGTTACCCACACGTGACAATAAGTAACAAATCAAGAACAAGGGACTGCCCTGTGGGCAGTCCAAATCTGTGTAGAGGCTGCCATTTGTCCACTTGAATTAGAGGTGGACCCACAGGAAGTGACGAAAGACATTATCTCTTCAAGTATGTTGGTTACTTCCTGCTAATGGAGTTCCCGCTTTGAACTTGGTGCTGAAGGATCTAGAGGGAGACCTCAGGCAGCTTCTACTCTGAATGGTCATGTGGGTAAGTTAGGCTGACTTCCTTGGCCTACCTTGGCATTTTTTCAAGACTCTACCTTAAGTAGGCTCTAGCCTATCTGATTACTAGGCCTTGTGGCTTGTAGCCTAATTTATTTAGCCTTTTAACCTTCTCTCTCCGTCCAGGCTTCTGCAGGCCTGGACTAGCCTCTCCCTCTCTCTATTTCCCTACCTTTTACCTTCCTAATTGTAAATAAACTACCTTAAACCTGATCCTGACTTGGGCCTATTTTAATTACTGAATCAATCTGAATTGTTGATTCCTGGTGGCCACACTTTAAATATATATCTATAAATATCTAAAATCTCTGTCTTACAGAAGTCAAAATTGAATTGAGGGAGAAGAGACCTGCTGATTCCTGCCTCTATCCACTATGTCACTTGGCTACCCCAGTTTCAGAAGTTGACCACTAACCACTTGGAGAATTAGGAAAGACTACACAAAGGAGATAGTGCTTAAGATAAGCCATAAAGGTAATATCCAAAAAGGAGGAAACATAGATTGCTTGTTTGAATATATGCACATAAGTATACACACACATATATGTATATATAATTATATTTTTATATTCAAGTTGTGAATTATTCATTCAATCATTCATTCATTCAGCTAAAGTTTGGTATATTTTTGTGCACAGAACTCTTTTTTTGTTTGTTTTTGTTCTTTTCTTTTTTTTATTGATTAAGTAATTTTTTTCCATGGTTATATGATTCCTCTCCTACCACCCCCCACCCATAGACAAAATGCAATTCCATTGGGTTTTACATGTGTGCATAGAACTCTTAAAAATTCAGCATAAAATACTTCAGACATGTCACACAGAGTTATATGAATAACAATTTCTCTCACTTGTTGCCTTGAAATTGTTGGGTCAACAGTTCTTGCCTGGACAGTAAGTGAAATTATTCACTTGCTTCAAAGACTATAACTCATTTAGAATAGAAGTGAAGGTGCAATATTTTGGGAAGAATAAAAAAAAAGTAATTTAGTCAAGTACGTCTGTTCCATCTCATTTAGATTTCAATAATGTGGTTTTTATTAAGTTAAAGGAAATACTGCTGGGAAAAAGAGCAGCATCAATAACCTGGCCCATTCTTCAGTGAGGGAGATTACGGAATGAAATTTTTCCCCAAGATTAACATTAACAGCGGCCATTTGTAATCTTTTAGCACAGAGCTGAAGAGTGCTTACATTTCTACTCTAAGTTAAAAGTACTATTTGGAACTAGTTTTCAAACCTTGGGTATTTCATATTTATTTAAAATGTTTTTATAATTGTAGAAATAACAACAAACCAGAGGGAATAATTAGCTGGGCCTCTGGAGCAACTCTTTAGTAATTACTTTAAAATGAACCAACTAAAAGTTACCTTGGTAGAAAATTAGTTAGGTTTTTATCCATTATTTTCCTTCCATTTAATTTGATATGATTGTTTATTACCAGAGATAAAGAAAACCAGTATAATTTTGAAGACAAAAGAATAATGTTGGTAAAAGTGGATGAGTTTCAGTAGTCAGTTTTGGGAAGAGAGACACAATAATATAGAGAGTAAAAGTAGAGTCCAACCATTCTAGGAAGCAATGTGGTATTATACTAAAATTGACAAAAATGTGTATACTTTTTACTTTATTTCCAGTTTCCTTCTATAATAATGACACTCAAATACTCATTTCTCTACCCAAATCTGCCTACTACTGTTCCCAATAAATGACATTACATCTCCCATTACTTTGCCATTGCATGTCAATGTAGTTCCCTGGAATGTTCTCACTCAGTACCTTGTCATCTTTACTTCCCAGGCCTCTAGGTTGTTGTTAAGGTTCAGTTCAAGTGCTACCTCCTTCAAGATCCCTTTTCAGTTTCCTATGACTATTAGTGCAATACATTCCCCTTCTATTTTACATTATAAACACACACACTTATTTCCTTATCTGGGAATAAAGCTCACAGGACAGAAATTATTACCTTTGCTCTTTATTTGTATATCTACTTTGTATAGCACTGTTCTTGACATATAATAAGTACAATAATAAATGCTTTTTGATTCATTGATTGACTGAGAGATGCCAAGGCTAGGCATATAGCCCAAGAAGATCAAAAACAGAGAAACATGAATACTATTTAAGATTTATTTGCTCTGACTTCCTGGTTAAGATGGCAGCTGAGGAAAAAGCAGCTGCTTAACCTCTCCTAACGAAAACATATAGAATTCCTCAAGAAGACATAAAAACAAATCCAGAGGAACAAAGGGACCCCACAAGAGGGCGTATCATTGGAGGTATGTGGAATCAGGGCATTTGCATGCTATAAGGGGATGAAACAGCTCTCACTAAAACGTGAGCTGAGGAACCCCCTACCCCACCCCACACCACCTACAGTGCAAAAGCAAGCCCACAAGACTTAGAGCAAGCTTGGGGCACCAATTAAGTTCTTGGCAGCTACCTGGGGTCACCAGGGCCTGTTCCTGAGAGTAGCAAGACTTAAGACCACAAGAGGCTAAGGAACGCTCGGACTCTGAAAACAGACCCTGAGGGCAGGCACAAGCACAGACTCTTGTGTCAATGGATCCTGAGCACAGGAGCAGACTCAGATCCTGAGCACAGGAGTGGACCTTGAGTCAGGACCCAGTGCAGAGGGGTGCATGACTGTGGAAACAGCTCCCTGAAACTGTTAAAGGAGCCTCAGATAGAGGAACAAACAAGGGGGTCACCAGGAGACTTGACCCTGAAGAACAACTAGATCTGAGACTTCAGGAGGCTAGAGAGTGCAAACAGATTCTGGGTGTGAGGATAAACCTGAGAGGGCCCAGGGCTAACAATGGCAAGCCATTCTCAAGAACCCCAAAAGAGAAAGGTCATCAAGAAGAAATCTGTAACCCTGGACAACTTTTACACAGAGAAAGTCCAGACAGCAGAGCAAAAGAGGAGAACAAACAAGTAATCACATCCAAACCTTCCCAAAATAATGAAAACTGGTCACGAGCTATTGAAGAGTTCAAATCTGAGATGATGAGAAAGATGGAAGAGATCTGGCATGAAAATAACAGTTTAAAAGGCAGAATATCACAATTGGAAAGTGAGACAAGTCAACTGAAGACCAGAAATGAACAGAATGAAAAGGAAAACCAAAAGATTATAACCAAAAACCAGTCCGTAAAGGCTAGAATTGAGCAATTAGAAGCTAATGATCTCTCAAGACAGCAAGAACAAATAAAACAAAGTCAAAAAGACTGATAAAATAGAAGTAAACATGAAATATCTCAATGAGAAAGTGATAGACCAAGAAAACAGGGCTAGAAGAGACAATCTGAGAATCATTGGTCTTCCTGAAAAAGCAGAAATTAATAGAAATTTAGACTCCATACTAAAAGAAATTATTCAGCAAAATTGCCCTGAAATTCTACAAACAAGAGGGCAATATAGACATTGAAAGGATTCATAGATCACCCTCTATACTAGACCCTGAAAAGACAACCCACAGGAATATAATAGCCAAATTCAAGAGCTTCCAAGTAAAAGAAAAAATCTTATAAGAAGCCAGAAAGAGACAATTCAGATATCAAGGAACACCAATCAGGATCACACAGGATCTGGCAGCTTCCATACTAAAAGTTTGCAAAGCTTGGAATATGATATTCAGAAAGGCAAAAGAACTGGGTCTACAATCACGGATCACCTACCCATCAAAACTAACAATATACTTCCAGGGAAAAGTTTGGGAATTCAACAGGATAGAAGATTTCCAAGTATTTGCACAGAAAAGACCAGGACTAAATGGAAAGTTCGATATCCAACCACAAAAATCACGAGAAACATGAAACGGTAAATAAGAAACAAAGGGGAAAGAAAGAAAACTCATAATTTTTAAATTTGCCTCTTTAAGGGCTTCAATAAGATCTAATTATTTGTATTCCTATGTGGAGAAATGTTATGTATAATTCTCTGTAGTGAACTTTATTCACTATTATAATATTCACTATTATAGTAATCAGAAGAATTATACATAGGGAGAGGTTGGAATACTAAATCGTCTAAGATGATATGGGGGGTGGGAAAGAGGGGTGTGAATAGTAGAGGACACCAAGAGAAATTTGAATGAATGAGAAAAATAGGATAACCTATCACACACGCAGAGGGTATGGGAAGGGGAAGAGATGATTACTATTATAAGAAGGAGAGGAAGAGAACATTAAGAGGTAATAGTTAAACCTTACTCTCAGTGTAATTACCCCTGAGAGAGAAGAGTAGCTATATTATCCATTGGGATATAAAACTCTATCTAACACTACTGAGAAAGTCAGAAGGGATAAACCAAGGGGAGCAGGTGAGTGGGGGGGGCCAAAAAAGGGAGGGGAGAAGAAGGGTTAGGGAATTAATTAGGCCTTAAAATAAAAATAGGGGAATAATAAGGGAGGGGGTAGAAAGGGAAGTTAATCAAGGGAGGGGACAAGGGTTACTGGCTTAAAGCAAACCACTGGTTTAAAAGGAAATAGTTTAAGAAGAAGGGATAGAATTAGGAGAGGATACCAAAATGTTGGTGAATACACAACTGATAATTATAACTCTGAATGTGAATGTGATGAACTCGCCCATAAAACAGAAGCAAATAGCAGAGTGGATTAGAAACCAAAATCCTACCATATGTTGTCTACAAGAAACACATATAAGGCGAGGGGACATACACGAGTTTAAGGTATGTACCATATTTGAGTCATAAAAGGAATTTGGTAGGACTCCTTCTTTGCTTATTATATCAAATAATTTGTATAGTAATGGGATTGAGCAAAATCTTTTGGGCATCAAATGAGAAAAAGAAGGCAGGAGTGGCTATTATGATTTCTGACAAAGCCAAAGTAAAAATACTAATTGGAAATTAAATAATATGATTCTCATAGAAACAATCAGCAATTTCATTGAAGAGAATGACAATGATGAGACATCCTACCAAACTCTGTGGGATGCAGCCAAGGCAGTACTCAGGGGTAAATTTATATCCTTGAGTGCATATATTAACATTTTAGGTAGGGCAGAGAGTAATGAATTGGGATGAAACTTAAAAAACTTGAAAGCAAGGAAATTAAAAATCCCCAGATGAAAACTAAATTAGAAATACTAAAAATCAAGGGAGAAATTAATAAAATGGAAAGTAAGAGAACTATTGATTTAATAAATAAGACTAGAAGCTGGTATTTTGAAAAAACAGATAAAATAGACAAAGTACTGGTCAATCTAATAAAAAAAGGAAAGAAGAAAACCAAATTGACAGAATCAAAGATGAAAAGGGAGATCTCACCTCTAATGAAGGGGAAATTAAGGCAACCATTAAAAACTATTTCACCCAATTATATGGCAATGAATATAACAATCTAGGAGATATGGATGAATATTTACAAAAATACAAATTGCCTAGATTAACAGCAAAAGAAATAGAATACCTAAATAATCCCATATCAGAAAAAGAAATTGAACAAGCCATCAAAGAACTCCCTAAGAAAAAATTGCCAGGGCATGATGGATTCACAAGTGAATTCTATCAGACATTCAAAGAGCAGCTAATCCCATTACTATACAAATTATTTGATATAATAAGCAAAGAAGGAGTCCTACCAAATTCCTTTTATAACTCAAATATGGTACTGATTCCAAAGCCAGGTAGATCAAAAACAGAGAAAGAAAACTACAGACCAATCTCTGTAGTGAATATAGATGCAAAAATCTTAAATAGAATACTAGCAAAGAGACTCCAGCAAGTAATCAAGAGGATCATCCACCATGATCAGGTGGGATTTACACCAGGAATGCAAGGATGTTTCAACATTAGGAAAACCATCTACATAATTGACCATATCAACAATCTAACAAACAAAAATCACATGATTATCTCAATGGATGCTGAAAAACCCTTTGACAAAATACAGCACCCATTCCTATTGAAAACCCTGGAAAGTATAGGAATAGAAGGACCTTTCCAAAAAGTAATAAACAGTATTTACCTAAAACCATCAAAAAGCATCATAGGCAATGGGGATCAATTAGAAGTCTTTCCAATAAGACCTAGAGTGAAACAAGGATGCCCATTATCACCTCTACTATTCAACATAGTACTAGAAACACTAGCAGTAGCAATTAGAGAAGAAAAAGAAATTGAATGTATCAAAATAGGCAATGAGGAGACTAAGCTATCACTCTTTGCGGGTGATATGATGATCTACTTAAAAAATCCTAGAGAATCAACTAAGAAGCTTGTAGAAATAATCAACAACTTTAGCAAAGTTGCAGGATACAAAATAAATGCACATAAATCATCAGCATTTCTATATATTTCCAACACATTAGAGCAGCAAGAAGTAGAAAGAGAAACACCATTTAAAATCACCCTAGACAATATAAAATACTTAGGAATCTATCTACCAAAACAAGCACAGCAATTATACAATAACAACTACAAAACATTTTTGAAACAAATAAAACTAGATCTAAACAATTGGGAAAACATTGATTACTCATGGTTAGGACAAACTAACATAATAAAAATGACCATTCTACCCAAATTAATGTACCTATTTAACACCATACGTATCAAACTACCAAAAAACTTGTTTACTGAATTAGGAAAAACTATAACAAAGTTCATTTGGAATAACAAAAGATCAAGAATATCAAGGGAAATAATGAAAAAAAAGTGATGGAAGGGGCCCCAGCAGTACCAGATATTAAACTGTACTATAAAGCAGTGGCCATCAAAAAGGTATTGTACTGGCTAAGAGACATAAGAGAGGATCAGTGGAATAGACTTGGGGAAAGTGACTTCAGCAAGACAGTGTATGATAAACCCAAAGAGCCCAACTTTTCAGACATGAATCCACTATTTGACAAAAATTGTGGGGAAATTTGGAAAACAATATGGGAGAGATTAGGTTTAGATCAACATCTCACACCATACACCAAGATAAATTCAGAATGGGTGAATGACTTGAATATAAAGAGGGAAACTATAAATAAGTTAAGTGAACACAGAATAGTATACTTGTCAGATCTCTGGGAAAGGAAAGATTTTAAAACCAAGCAAGAGTTAGAGAAAATTACAAATTGTAAAATAAATGATTTTGATTATATCAAACTAAAAAGCTTTTGTACAAAGAAAAACAATGTAGTCAAAATCAGAAGGGAAACAACAAATTGGGAAAAAATCTTTATAACAAAAAACTCTGACAGGGGTCTAATTACTCAAATATACAAGGTGTTAAATCAATTGTATAAAAAATCAAGCCATTCCCCAATTGAAAAATGGGCATGAGACATGAATAAGCAATTTTCAGATAAAGAAATCAAAAGTATCAATAAACATGTGAGAAAATGTTCTAAATCCCTAATAATTAGAGAAATGCAAATCAAAACATCTCTGAGGTATCACCTCATACCTAGCAGATTGGCTAAAATGAAAGAAGGGGAGAGTAATGAATGCTGGAGGGGATGTGGCAAAATTGGGACATTAATGCATTGCTGGTGGAGTTTTGAACTGATCCAACCATTGTGGCTGGCAACTTGGAACTATGCTCAAAGGGCTATAAAAGAATGCCTGCCCTTTGATCCAGCCATACCATTGTTGGGTTTGTACCCCAAAGAGATCATAGATAAACAGACTTGTAGGAAAATATTTATAGCTGTGCTTTTTGTGGTGGCAAAAAACTGGAAAACAAGGGTATGCCCTTCAATTGGGGAATGGCTGAACAAATTGTGGTATATGCTGTTGATGGAATACTATTGTGCTCAAAGGAATAATAAACTGGAGGAATTCCATGTGAACTGGAAAAACCTCCAGGAATTGATGCAGAGTGAAAGGAGCAAAGCCAGAAGAACATTGTACACAGAGACCTATACACTGTGGTAAAATAGAATGTAATGGACTTCTGTACTAGCACCAATGCAATGATCTAGGACAATTCTGTGGGATTTATGGAAAAGAATGCTACCCACATTCAGAGGAAGAACTGTAGGAGTGGAAACACAGAAGAAAAGCAGCTGCTTGACCACATGGCTTGAGGCAGACATGATTGGGGATTTTGATTCGAAACTACCACACCAATGCAATGATCAACAATTTGGAAATAGGTCTTGATCAATGACACATGTTAAAACCAGAGGAAATGCACATCGGCCAGGGGTGGAGGGAGGGCGAGGGATGAAGGGGAAAGTAGGAGCATGAATCATGTAACCATGTTAACTTTACTAAAAATGAATATTAATAAATGTTTAAATAAAAAAATGAATACTATTTAACAAAAAGTGAACTGCAGTTTTTTTGTGGAATTAAAAAACTATAAACAAAGTTGTTGACCATTAATTGAGGTTGACTAATGTTAATAGGACTTTCTTAATCTCCCACTGAGTCTTTCTCCAAACACAGCAATAGCTTTAGTCCTTTCCTGAAAACATTTTGACCTGGTGGCTTGCCTAATATCAGTCCACTTTCAGTCCTCAGGCTCTGAAATGCTTCCTTTTCGTTTGCTCTCAATGAGATTATATTCCCAATGTTCAAACTCTTATCTTTCTCTCTCCCTATGCTGACCAGCATTGGAAAAAATGCACTAAGGCTTTTTTTAGGATGCAATTTAGCCCAATGTCTAGATTTTTGTTGGGGAATTGTGGTGGGAAAGCTGGGCTGTGTCACTTCAGATATTCCTAGATGGAATCCATATATATTTTATCTATAAGTCTCATGACTTTAAAGCTTACAAACTATTACATAAGGAAGAAACTTAAATTAGTATAGTATGTCCTGTTCCATGAATCTAGGGAGATTAATCAGAAGGTTACTACGATAATTCAGGGAAAAAATGAAAGCCTAAGTTGTTACTCACTGAGTAGAGAGAAAGAGTGAGATAAGAGATGTGGCAGAGGTAAAAAAAATGTCACAGTTTGACTCCTAATTATATATAAGGATTAAAGTAGAATAAGAAGTCATAATGACAATTATAAATTCAGAGATAGGAAGGATCGTGGTAGACTTCAGTAGAAAAATGGAAGTAATGGTATAAAGGAAAGTTTGGGGAACAACATAATAAATTATGTTTTAGATAGCTTGAGTTTGCCATTTCTCTGGGACACAATTTGAAATGACCAATAGGAAATCAGTGATTTAGTACTGAAACTCAGAGAAAAATGCTGTCAAGATTTTATATATATACATATATATGTATATATATGTATATGTATATCTGGTGATCATCTCCTTAGAAATTAATAAGTCTGTGGAATAAGGTGAAAAAAAGAGAGATACCAGAAGACAAACAGAGAGACACATGAAAGGAATATATAAAGGAAAAAAGGGCTGACTACAAAATCTTGGGGAATACTCACAACTAGGGAGTGTGATGTGAATAATAAGCACTAATGCATAAGTAAAAAAGAGCAAGAGTTGGATAAGTAGGAGGAATATTAAGAGAAAGCAGTTATGAAAACCAATAGTGGAGATAATATTCAAGTGGACAAGTGTCAAATTCAATAGACAAAGGAGTATGAGAACTGAGAAAAGAGCATTAGATTTGACAGTTTCAATTGCGTGGAGAGTTAACGAATGAGAGGAGTAAAGGGGAAGCTTCCTTTGGAAAATGGAGATTTTAGTTGAGACTCAAAGGAAGACAGAGAAGACAGGATGAAGAGATTAGGAGAAAGAATATTCCAGGCATGGAGGATAGCCAGTAAAAATTCCTGGATTCAGCTCTTATGTTAGGAGCAGTATGGAGGACAGTGTTACTGAATCAAAAAGTACATAATGATGGAAAGTACTGTCTATGTTATATTAATATATTTTTCTTAAATAAAAACACCTAATTAAATTTCTACAAACCTTTCAAATATCTATATGGTGGGCAGGTAGTTACTATATTCTTCCCACCACCTAAAACTGAAAAGAACAAGGAAGCAGGAAAAAACGTGGTCAGTCATTGTCATTAAATTGGTGAATATTATATCAGGAATAAGGTTGTCTAGATTTGCCAAACTCTTTATTCCACATCTGTTTTGAGTTAAGATGAATCATTTTTATATGCGTCTTTCCAATGGAACTTTATTTTTTATTGCATTCCTTTCACATGATTTGTTGTCCTATAGAATACATTTTTTTCTAAATTAAATTAATTTTTAATTTTTTCCAGCTTTTATTATATAATTAATAATCACCACCAATAAAAACATTTAAATAAACTGATTTATAAAAAATCATGCTAAGCCATAAACTCCACATTGTTAACAATTTATTTTAAAATATATAAATTATATATGTGTGCTAATATAAACATCCTCTATTTTTAGTCCCTTTTGGATTTGTTTACCTGAATACTTATTTCTCTTGATTTCATAGTTTGTTTGATTTTAATATAAACATAGTATGTATTCTCTTTTCTTCTTTTTTCATATATTCATGTGTTTCCCTTATTTTCTTCATATTTCCAATATTTTTCATTTCTATAACATAATATAATCAAATTCATCCAAATATCACAAACTATACAGCCATTTCTCCGAAATTTTGTATTTGCGTTATTTCTAGTTATTTTGTCATTATAAACAGAATATTTTCATATGTACACCATTTTTTTTCACTTTCAACAATGCCCACAAGGCCTAATTCTAGTAATGAGACCCCTTGGTCAATGAGCACGAATATCTGAACAGCTCTATAATGTATTTCTATCTTGTTTCCTAAAAGAAAATAATTCACAGTTCCTCTAACAGTATAATATAAGGCTGCAAGAGGTGTGGTTACTACTCTCTAAGTCTGCACTCTTGTCCTTACCCAGGAAGAACCCCTTATCCCTTTTCTAGCTTGAGAGCCCCTAAAGTAATTGTTACTTACATTGTCAATACCTGTCCCATCAATGATGTTTCAGTCACATAGGGCTCTGGAACAACCTCCTTCCTGATGTCGCAGATCTCTCTTTCTGACTTTCCATATTGTTTTGAGTTCAAAGAAGGTCTCATTGTGACATTTTGTTGGCTTAGATTGTCCAGAATTCAATTTGAGCCATCTTTTTAAAGTTGTTTGATGTACACTGTATAAACAATAGTGTATGATGATCACTTGTGAATGACTTAACTATTATCAACAAGGCAAAGATGCAGGACATCTCCCAGGGACTCATGACAGAAAAGACTATTCACAACCACATATTGAACTGATGAAGTCTAAATCCAGATTGAAGTATACCATTCTTCACTTTATTTCCTGGATGAATTTTTCAATAGTATAAGCAATGGGTCTTGTTATGTTACAACGTGATGAGTGTGGAAATATATATTGTATGGTACATCATACTTGTACAACCTATATCATATTACCTGACTTCTTGGGGATGGGGGATTGTGGGGAGCAGGGTATGAGAGAACATGAAATGCAAAAATTATTATTAAAAATTATATTGACATGTAATCTGGAAAAAAGAAAAATAAAAAATAAAAAAATATAAAGTTGTTTGGAGGATAATGTGGTGAGAGTTTAGCAGAGTGTTTTCTCTTCTCTGCAGTCTTGGCTTTAGCCCCTGCCTTGGCAAATGTCTTTTTTTTTTCATTTTGGAGATTAACTGAAGATTCTCCTGAATATGTTCATTCTTCCTAATGCTTTAGGTTTACTTTATAATCAAAATTACTCTTCCTTTTATGTCAACTACCAATCAAAATCTAAACAAGTATTGGTGATAGTACATGTAGTTGATCAGAGAAAAGCTAAGGAAGCTCAAAATCATTAGAAGAGTAGTAGATAATGGCTATGTTAAGCCCAGGTCTATAGCAATGTGTTGAGACTCTTTACAAATCTACGTTCATCATAAGCAGTTTTTGTCACCTAAAATAAAAATTAATTCCCTAATCAAAAAATACTTTAGTAAAATACAAAAAAAGTCCCATAGAAACATAGAAGTTACCTTTGCAGAGAACTTAGTCTTTATATTAGCAGACTTGGCTCATAATTCACAGATGTATTTAAGAATTTCCTGAAGGATACTATAATTCAATTTCAAAAATTGCATTCTTGACAAAAGTTAAGAAATAAGTTTTTTATAGTGGTGCACATTGGCACACAGAAACCATTGGCTTATTCAATCATTTTGCAGGATGAGCACCTGGAATCTGCCTGGAGAGGTTTGTCTAAATGTAATCAGACCCAAGAACACCATAGTGGTGATGACATAAATTGAAGCTGTGTCAGCATGAGCTACAAAACAATATATAATCACCAGTTCAAAATGGGCATTTATGTTGCCTGAATGCTGCAAATGTGCAAGCCACAGATTTTTCAGACTCGAAAAATCCTGTAGAAACATTAATGTATAAGTTAAGGCACTCAAATTTTTGAAGTTCTCTATAGGCATATTATCTACTGAGAGATTTCGCTAGGAAATCTGGCACCTGGATTCTGAGGTGTGGCCATTCTTACACATGGTTAAGGTAGATTGGAGACAAAAACTCAGAGGAGTTATGGAGGTCAGCATGTTCTAAGAGACTATGGTTAGTATGAAGAATACTTTATCTTTTCTCAAATGTCCCCAAATGGCTACCTAGAAGTAAAGTACTGGGGGCATAGTCTACTCAAAGAAATAGAGAGTTATGACTAAAAGATAGGAGTACAAAGCCATTAACAGTGTTAGAGGACAGAAAGGATTTAGTGGGTCAGAATTAGGATTCAAAGTCCAGTAAGGAAGTATCCTGCTTTGGGATCATTGATTCTAGGAAGCAGCAGGAGTGATGGGATGAGAATCATGGCTCTTGGAATGTTGATATTTGTGGCATACCCCTTATGAACCTATAGTAACTCTGAATTTTGGTATTTCTCCTAGAATTTGTGGGCTCTTTTTTTTACTGAAATTCTATTTTTTAGTTCTGAAGATATTAGATGGCAATGTTACTAATCTAAAACCTCAAAATAGGCATCAGATCAACTACCAATTTTGTGAACTTTAAATAAAAGAAGGCATAGTCAATAAGATATTTATTTTTCATAAGGTCTATACTAATATAATCATTATTAATAAGATGAGAAATACTAAGCTCTTATGAATCATGATGACTATAGTTTCTCAGAATGAGCACTAATGATTTTTGTCAAAATTAGAGAATATTTATTAGTTAGGATGTATTTTTAATATAATCTGGTTCAAATTCAACATTTACAGATGGAAAATGAAGAGCTGTTAATTTTCTTCTCAAAGTACAAAATAATTCCTTAGTATGAAATCTTCTTACACACAATCTTAAGAAAAAAATATCTCAATTTTTTTGCAGCTTTAGTTCTCTTTATCTACCCTAATCCCTGAAGGGAAATAAATCTTGTATTTAGGAGATTTGGGAGGTTCTAAGTACTTGAGCTATAACTTGTTAATTTAAGTAAGGCCAGTTAACAAGACATTCGTTTTTATTATATTTGGAATTTGTTTTCAATTATATAGATGCACATGTATTTGGTGCAATATGTATATATGCATGTAACTCAAAAGTTATAAGAAAATTGCTATGTTTAGTATATCCTATTTGTGTGTTTGTAAATACATAAATATATGTTTGCATACACATGTGTATTTCTGTGTGCACTTATTCATTTGCGTATACCTATAGAAAAACACATAGAAACAGACAAGTGAAACAGACTTTCACATAAAATGAATTCTAACAAGTTCATCTATGTTTACATTTTATTTATTTGGTAAATACGTGTGTATGCAGATAAAAATGCATACATATGATATATTTTATTTATACATCTACATAGAAAGAGGTAGTTAGGTATTGCAGTGAATGGAGCACTGAATCTGGAGTCAGGAAGGCCTGATCTCAAATCTAGCCTCAGATTCTTACTAGCTGTGTGATCTTGATCAAATCACTTAATATTTATCTGCCTCAGTTTCCTCATCAACAAAATATAGATGATAATAACTCCAAAGGTTATTGTGAAGATAAAATTAAATAATATTTGTAAAGGGATTTGTAAACGTCTAAGGGTTATATAACTTCTAGCCATAATACACACATACATACAAACATACATACATAATACATATATATACATACATAAGGGGATTAAGGTACTCAGACTGCAAAGAATTATAGAGGTCTAAATTGAGCTCTTAATAGTTTACATATGCATATTAAAGATGAATGGATGAATAAGAACACAGCTGGTATTTTCCAGCTGCTTAATAAAGGGGACAGATGGTCTAAGTCCATCTGTCCTCTTTATATTATATCTTCCCATTATCCAACAAATCTTAATGGAATGCTAAATGGATGTTAACCATGGTTTGTTCAGCTTCAATGAAACCAAATATTCAATTAATTCTTATAAGAGAAGATTCATGAATTTATGTATGTATAGTAGAATGTGGATGGGACAAGTAATGTGTTTTCATTCAATCTCTAGAAGGAAGTGAAGTAATGGTCAGATGTACACACCTAAGGAAAATCTGGACCACAGTAATGATCATATTAAATTTTTTTATGTAACATTTAATAATAAAATAATTGTTAAAATTCATTGTCTCATATGATCTGACAATTAAACCATGAATATTGCAATTATTATTGTCCCAATTTTACAAATGAGGGAACTAAGACTCCAAAAGTTTAGGAGGGACATTGTTAAGATTGGTCTCCATTAAGAGGAAAGCGTCTAAGATGTTTTAAGAACATTTGAAGATTGGTTAAAGGGATTGAGGATATTCAAGTATTTCATATGTGAAATATGGATTAATGTTGTTTTTTTTCTATTTGGCATCTGGGAGAAGAACTAGATTAAATGGTTTCAAGTTTCTAAGAGGCAAATTAGGGCTTGATGCAAGAAAAACTTTCTACAATTAGAACTGGAATAGCTTTCTTTAGTAAACATCAGGTTGTCCCTTACTAGAAACTTTGTTTTAAATCAGTTCCCCTTGTCCCCTCCCTTGGTTTACTTCCCTTTCCACCCCCTCCCTTTTTATTCCCCTCTTACTATTTTAAGGCTTAATGAATTCCCTCCCCACTCTATTCCCCTCCCTTTAGGAACTCCCCACCCCACTGCCCCCCCTTGGTTTATCCCTTCTGACTTTATCCATAAGTTAGATAGAATTTGATATCCCAATGGATCTAGCTACTCTTCCCTCTCAGGATTAATTCTGCTGAAAGTAAATTTTAAGTATTTCCTTTTCATGCTCTCTTCCTCTCCTTCTTATAATAGTATTCATCCACTCCCCTTTCCATGCCCTCTTTGTGTGGTATAGATTATCCTATTTTTCTTAATCCTTCAAGTTACTCTTGGTGCCATCTTCTATTCCCCCCACGCACTTTTTCCCTTCATATCATCTTAGACCATTAAGTATTCCCACCTCTCCCTATGAATAATTCTTCTAATTACTATAATAGTGAATACTATAATAGTGAATAGAGTTCCTTACAGAGAATTATACATAACATTTCTCCACATAGGAATACCAATAATTAAATCATATTGAAGCCCTTAAAGAGGCAAATATAAAAAATACAAGTTTTCTTTCTTTCCCCTCTGTTTTTTATTTACCTTTTCATGTTTCTCTTGATTTTTGTGGTTGGATATCAAACTTTCCATTTAGTCCTGTTTTTTTCTGTGCAAATACTTGGAAATATTCTATCTTGTTAAATGCCCATATTTTCCCTTGGGAATATATGGTCAGTTTTGATGAGTAGGTGATCCTTCGTTGTACAACCAATTCTCTTGCCTTTCTGAATATCATGTTCTTAGCCTTATGGTTTTGTAGTGTGGAGGCTACCAGATCCTGTGTAATCCTGATTGGTGTTCCTTGATATCTGAATTGTCTCTTTCTGGCTTCTTGTAATATTTTCTCCTTAACGTGGAAACTTTTGAATTTGGCTATTACATTCTTAGGGTTGTCTTCTGAGGATTAAGTGTAGAGGGTGTTCTCTGGGGTCTTTCAATGTCTATTTTGCCCTCTTGTTCAAGGACATCAGGGCAGTTTTCTTGGATAATTTCCTGTAGTATGATATCTAGGTTTCTATTTGTCTCTGATTTTTTCTGGGAGACCAATAATTCTCAAGTTGTCCTTTCTGAACCTGTTTTCTCGATCTGTCATCTTCTCATTGAGATATTTAATGTTTCCTTCTATTTTGTCAGTCTTTTGGTTTTGCTTTATTAATTCTTTTTTTTTAATCTCTAAAAAGTGATAATTTTATTTCTTCCTTATCTATATTATTCCTTCAATTTCTTTTTTTTTACATTTATTAATATTCATTTTTAACATGGTTACATGATTCATGCTCCTCCTTTCCCCTTCAACCCCCCCCCCCCCCCCCCCCCCCCC